>NC_054601.1:22541580-22841580 GCF_004785595.1 Juglans microcarpa x Juglans regia | reverse complement strand
GTTAAGTGGGTAGGAGCTGAAGTGGAGGATATTTGTGGAAATTATTGTACAAACTGAGGTCTCTATATCCTCATTTGGTGGGCACTATTTTATAATTGTCACGGGTGCCTTGTGGGCAAGGCCTTGAAGAGGTGGAGATTGTCATGGGTGCTTAGGGGCATGATCTTGAAGAGAGGAGAAGGGTTGTGATGCTGTGATGAGGTGAAACTTGTAATAGGAGGTGAAGAAAAGGAGGTTGAAGAAGCTGAATAATGACTTTAACTCTCGAATTAGTGATATAGTGAGTTTTGGGCAATAGGCCACTTGTAGCAAAGGGTTTTTAGTTGATAAGCTTTTGTTTTGTAAGTGTCGTTTAGTGTGTTTGTATTTTGAGTGAGTTTAGTTAAACGGTACGTTTGAGTTGTTAGTTGTATAAGCTGCGTTTCATGTTTTTAGTTTTGTATTTTGAGATTCCTTCATGCTCTACGATTATAAAAGTAGTTGTATGGCTTGTGTCGACTTTCGTCTTTGATCATTGAAGCTTTGAGTCTTGGGAGGTTGGGAGTTCCTCGAAAATTCCCTGTCAAGGTTCATCAATGGAATCTTGTGTTTGATCACTTTGTGTTTGTATTCTTTGTATTCTTCCTTAACTGTTCTTGCAATTCTTGGGATTTGGTGTTCGTTCCAAGCAGTGCTGTAGTGTTCTTGTTATTAAGAACGTTACAAGGTTTCTGTGATAGAAGGGTAAGCATTGAGTCTAATTGTATTGAGACAATTTTTAAAAATCTCCAATCCCACATCTTGTGTCTTCTCGAATATGATGGGTGGAGAAAAGTCACTTCTGTGCAAAAGAAAATACATACATGCTCTTAAAAAGTGAATGAGAAGCTGAAATCTTCGAAATCCTTGATAGATCAAGCTTCCGAGTACCTACATAAAAAATATATATATATAAAAAAAAAAACACACTCAAATCTGGTGCCTAAGTGACATTGGAGTACTTGTTTGGAGCAGCAAGTAGCATGAGTTGTACTTAATATAGAGGAAGATAGGTGGCGGCACGTGGTGATCACCACTTGTTCTTTTGTCAGGTGGGTATGGGGTGGTGATCAGAAGTTGGTTAGCGAGATGATAGAGAGGTGAAGCAGTTGCGCAAGTGCGTGGCCTGTGTTTAAGGGCAAAATGATGGTGGTTTATATATGGTGATTTGAGGAGAGGAAATTATGGTGTGAAATTAACATGAACGGAGAGAGGAATGTGAAAACCCAATGTGTCGTGGTTGCTGTGAGCTGTAGCGCAATAGATGATCAAGGCTAGAAAAATATTTCTACAACAGCAAAAATATAGCCTAAATATGCAGAGAGAGAGAGAGGAAAAGGATTGTGTTTAATTTAATGGTTTAATTTAAAGAACTTTCTTTTGCATGAATTGTATAATTGAAATTACGCAAATAATAGGGTTACTACTCTCTTACTACTTATTTATTATTTTTTTTATATTTAATTTTTTTTAATTTTTTAATTTTACTTAATAGTTAAGAAATTAATTAGTAGTAAGTTTATATATTTAGAAAAATTTAATTATAAGCGATTCTACGCACTAATTCGTATACACATTCAATATAATTGGTCAGAAAATAGATTTTATTGAAAATAGTGCTAATTTAAATTTAAAATATGAAGACAACAATATTAATACATTAATACGTAGATTAGTACGTAAACTTACTTATACATAATAAAATTCTTTTTATTTTTTTTAATAATTAAAAATGTTAAAAAATACTTTAAATAAAATGATTAAAAAATAAAAATATTATAAATAATAAATATATAGTAAATAGATAGTAAATCTATCACCACCTTTAAAATTATTGCCGTATCGGCCGTTCCTAAGAAACTGTCGGCCTTCTCAAGGTATTTACATATAGAATATTGAGAGTGGCATGCTTTATTGATTCGCAGCAGATCTTTTACATAAATGCTTGGGTCCCAAGGCTAGATTTTGAGAGTATCTATCGATATTTTTTTAATTTTTATAATATTTTTTAATGATGTTATCAATTATTTTTTTAAAATTTTTTAAGGATGTAAAAATATTATGAGAAAAAATAAAGGCATTTGGCCATCTTAGGAGAGTTTTTCATACATTTTTTTTAATATTCTTAAGCATTTTTGAAAAAGATTAATTCATAACGACATTAAAAAATATTTTTTTAATTATTAAAAAAATTATATTTTATCATAACCACATCGGGACACATCAAAAAGCCATAACAGAATGGTACGGCTCCTAGCACATTATTTTGGTGACATATCAAAAGCACATCAAAGATAAGAGTGAAATGACAACAGTACTTAAAATTAGTTAATAAGTAATGGATCGATAATGTCCACTCTTGTCTCCAACAAATAAGATTTAGAGTGCGTTTGGTTACCAAACTCACTTCAACTTATCTCAATTCATTATTACAATTTTTTCAAATCTCAATACAAAATATAATAATCAATTCAATTTTTTCAAATTTCAAAATAATAATAATATTAAAAAATAATATTCTAACAATATTTTATTACCACAACTCAACTCAATTCAACTCATTTCAACATCCAAACACACCCTTAGGGTACACTAATTTGGACGAAATGTTACGTGAATAGTAATGAAAATGTGATGAATAAGTATAATAAAATATTAAATAATAATAAAAAATATAAAAAAATTATGAAAAATAATAATAAAATATTATAATATTCAGCCAATGGTGTATATATAAAGCCATGCATGTATGAAGTATATGCTGCCAAGTAATTATCCAATCAGTCCCATCCAAAACCATATATACTGTGAAGTACAACTTCTACTAATTAAATGCCTTTCTCAATGGCTCTTCACACTCTTAGTTCGCTCCCTGTTAGCAATTTCGCTAGACAATATTTCCCGTCTAAAACTCCCATGATCTCTCATATAACAACCAAAAATGCATACACAAGTGTTACCGTTAATTCTCGTCCAGCCTCCGGTGCATGGCCAGTACTGTTAATGAAATCTCTGACAGTCCCGTTACTACTCGCCGAGCTGCTAACTATCAGCCTGCCTTGTGGAAGGACGACTACATCTTGTCATTGACTAGCGAATATGTGGTACTACATCTGATTATTAATGGAATTTATATATGTTATTGTTTCTTTTTTTATGAGTAGTGGTACCTATACAATTCTTTTTACAACTATATTTTAATAATGTCACATTTTCTGGTTGTAGAACATATTGTAAATAATTGAGTACTATATTAATATCATTATTCTTGTTTAATTAATTAATCTATCAGTAATGAAAATTTTGAATTTCAAGGGGGAGTCATACACTAGACGAGCTGATCAGTTGAAGGCAGAAGTTTGGAGAATGTTTCACAAAGTGGTAGATCCATTAGAGAAACTTGAGCTGATCGATGTATTACAAAAACTTGGATTATCGTATCACTTTGAGGATGAAGTAAAGAGGACATTGGAAGCTATATACAACACAATTCATCAAGCTGGTGATATTTGCAAGAAGGAGAATTTATACGCCACTTCACTTGAATTTAGGCTACTAAGACAGCATGGATATAGTGTCCCTCAAGGTAAACAACCAAATTCTACTCATGCTTTGATAGAAATAAATAAAAATAATAGGAAGCTTAGGTCTCGTTTGTTTTTGCAGATGAGATGAGTTGAGATTAAAGTTAAAAAGTTGAATAAACTATTGTTAGAATATATTTTTTTAATATTATTTTTATTTTGAAATTTGAAAAAGTTGAATTGTTTATTTTATTTTATGTGAAAATTTGATAAAGTTGTAATGATGAGATGAGATGAACTGTGAAAATAAACGAGACCTTAATTAGTTAACCCATCATTTATAGATTATTATTAATAATAAGTGAGTTTTGTCTATTGCAGAAATTTTCTATATATTTTCATGAATAAAAAGGGGAAATTCAAGGCAAGCCTATGTGATGATCCTAAGGGATTGCTATACTTATTTGAAGCCTCATTCCTTTCTATAGAAGGCGAAACTATCTTGGATGAAGCAAGAGCGTTTGCGTCAAAGCAACTCAAGGAGTACATGGAGCAAAACAAAAGTCAAAATCTTTCTACTTTTGTCGGCCATGCGCTAGAGCTTCCATTGCATTGGAGGATGCTAATTAAGGTTGGAAGCAAGGTGGTTCATTGATACATATAGGAGGGAAGTAGGCATGAACCCTGTCTTGTTAGAACTTGCAGAATTGGATTTCAACATGGTACAAGCAAAAAATGAAGAAGGCCGGAACAACAAAATCTGCAAGCTCCAAATATAAAGAGTATGGATTCAGATTTGACAAGCATGTACTACAAGAAAAATAGATTTTTGTGATCAGTTAATTTCAGTAAAATGATTATTTGTAAGTAATTTTAGTTGCAAATAATTTTTTGATTGTAATAAATTAATTACAAAAATCTGTTTTTCTCGTAATAATAGGTTGTAGTAACAAATTATCTGGACATTGATATGGGTGGTGTTGGTATCAGTATAAGTAGTAGTCACCTACAGTGTGGATAGTACAGGACAGAGGTGGTGGGGACAATTAATAGAAATGGCAAAAAAGCAAGAGAGAAAGGATTGTCGGTAAGGAAGATGGAGAGAGAAAAAAGAACTTCACCTAGCTATGCTATGGAGACGACGTTGAAAGGAGGAATAAGATAAGAGTAAGACGAAATGGAAGGGGAGAAACCTCCATGAAGTCGCTTTCTTCTAGAACTTCTTGAGTGTGGGAGGATGGATCACGGAGTATTGGTATGGGCTTAAAGAGGACGGAGAAGTTACAGAGAAGAGTTATTTTGTTTGTTTGTTAAGTATGTGAATGTATACTTCTTCTAGTTCATTAATGTTTTACTCTAAATGTTTCAGTGGATAGATCAATGTAGATCTTACTTGGTGGAGGCAAAGTGGTACTACATGGGATATACACCTTCACTTCAAGAATACTCTCAGAATGCATGGATTTCAATATCGGGACCGGTTATTCTTGCACATGCGTATTGTTTTACCACATTTCCAATGACAAAGGAATCCTTGGCATCTATGGAAGATAACATGACTAATATAATCTATTGGTCCTCAATGATTTTACGACTTGCAAATGATCTTGGCACATCCTCGGTATGTAAATTGCACATTCCTTGGGGTTTCATAAGAAATTATTTCAATTACATCACTCTAATCTGTTGAGAAAATAATATTCTCGTACACATGATGCTTTGAAACTCAGATTGAATTAAAGAGAGGTGATATTCCTAAATCAATTCAATGTTATATGAACGAAACTGGTGCCAGTGAAAAAGACGCTCGTGAGCACATAAGATATTTGATCAGCGAAGCATGGAAGAAGATGAACAAAGAACGAGCTACTAGTTCTTCGTTCTCACAAGCGTTTATGGAATATGCAATGAATTTGGCAAGGACGGCCCAGTGCATATACCAATACGGGGATGGGCATGGTACACAAGACCGCGAGACTAGGGATAATGTATTATCATTGCTTATTAATCCCATTCCTTTACGTAAATGAATTTAGTATGTTTGTATCAGCTAGCTCTAATACTATCTAAACTCCACAAAAATAAATCATGGTGGCTAGCTAATACCTCAGTTTGTGAGGAGCAATGTATGCGTCGATAATAGTACTTCATGTAGTACTTGAGTCATTGGGAAATGTTTTCTCCATGCATTTAATAAAGCATTTGAATTAAAAATAATTGTAATCAGTCCTTTTAATAACTTCCATTCGAGAGAATATTGCGCTCGGCCGTTCGGAAATTTGTGTCTAATCTTGAAAAACTCGTTAAATTGAGGGCCATATATTCTAGGATTAATGGTCTAGCTAGCTTAATCTGTTCTCAAAATTAAAACTATTAGTGCGATAATAAATTAAAATATTATCTCCAAGCTATGTATGCATCAGGTGTGGATTTCTGCATCAGGTGGACATTGAGTCTGAATCCTTAGTTTGTGTAACTTGGATTCAGATGAAGCATTGTGAATCGAGTGTGGTACTAAGAAGATTTCTGGAAGGAGGCGATAAGATTGTACGAAGGTGGAGATTTTGTTATTAATCATATTTATCGAAATGGAAATGCGCCAGTTGACTATTTAGCTAAAATGGGTGCTGAAGGTTTGACCTTGGTTTGGAGATCTCTTTTGCATGTTCCAAAGCAGTTTAAAGGATTGATTAGAACGGATAAATTGGCCTTGCCTTACTTGAGGGGTCATTGAGCTGTTTGTTTTTCTCTTGGTGCAATTGTTAGCCTTATGTTTACGTTGATTTACGCTGATTCATGTTAACATTTACGTTCACGTTGATTTACGTCAATGTGGTTTGCTGCTCACGTATACGGCTTTACGTCAATTTGATTTACGCTCAGCACGCTGGTTCATTGAGTTGCTGCTTGTTTAGTCTTTTCAATTTTTTGGCTCAGGCTTGTTAGAATTTGTTTTTTGGCTTTGGCTTATTTTGACACTTGGTTTTGGGTTAGTTTATAGTGTTTTATCCTGTAAGCCCGAGTGTAATGATGTTACCAGGGTTTTCCTCTACCATAAGTAAGGAATTTTTAATAAACTTGGGACGGGGCCGCTATGTGTGTGACTACCGGCTCTTCATAAAAAAAGAAAAAAAAATGAAGCTATGTATGCATCTATATATGGTGTACTAATGTCTAGCCAGAATTCTGATGATCATCTTAATGCCGACATTGCTTATCCTGGCCAGCTATTTACTGTCTTTGAGAAATAATGTTTGTAGTTATAGAATGTGCAAGCGTCCTGCACTTCTTCTTCCCATTCTCATCCATTTGTACTGAGGAGATCTTTTTGGGTTGTGTGGGATACTTCTGAATTTTGTTGGTGGTATCAACTTGTGGAGACCACTGGTTCACGATATTGCCAGAATGAGTGTGCCCTTATCCCCCCCCCCCCCCCCCCCCCCCCCCCCCCCCCCCCCCCCCCAATCCTTTCACATATTTTCTTACACTGGCTAGATACTCTTCTTGAATCTTTGCTAGAACAAACGCAGCAATGAGATTCTCAAGATTAAGCATCTTAATGGGAAGCCAGATTTCATCATTTAGGTTGCTAAGGAAACAACTTAACTTATGTGAATTTGAAAGTCCTTTAAGATGGTTGGAGAGAGCATCAAGTTAGGCCTTATACGCAACCACATACGTTATTTGTTTAAGTCTCGTGAGGGCCTCCGTGGGGTTGTCATATGCTATAGGGCCAAAGCGTATCAACAAAGCCCTAGTGAACATCTCCCAAGTGGTGAACTGCCCACTGTCGAAGGCGTCCTTGTACCGTGTTAAGGCCACCCCTTCCATGTGGTATAAGGCCGTAAGTAATCTTTGAGAAGGAAGGGTCTGATGGAAATTAAAGTAATGGGTAGCTTTGAAGATCCAAGTTGTTGGGTTCTCCCCTTCAAAGTGAGGGAACTCCAACCTCACCCCCTGTTATTGGCTCTACGATGATCCTGGACCTCCAGATCATTTTCTAGGTGATGCTCTTGGATGGTCATTTGGGTTTGGTTAGTGACAAGGGTTCTCATAATGTCAGCCAGATGATTGATCCTCTCACGCATTTCTTGGATAGTCTCCTCTTGTGTCTCTAGCTGCCTCTAAAGAGCTTCCTGTTGCTACTTATGACGACTGCCTTTGGCCATCAGGTTGGTGGCTCTATATACCAATTCTAATGAATCTAATTAATGTAATGGAATTTATGGAATGAATGGAAAGTGTTTGTGAAATTGAAACTGTGAATAGAAATAGTATTTATAATAGGGTTGATTTGAGGCAATCCCTAAACCTCCCAAAAGTTCAACAACAAGCAAATTCCATATGATTTCAACACTGCTTACCCCCTTCTCTCATATTATTTACAGGAATAGCTAACTAGCCCAATTAATAGATAACACGTGTAAAGTAAATAACTGACTTCGGAAAATAAAATGACTACAAAAGACTTAAAATGCAAATATCTAAGATGTGAAATGCCGCGTTCCACCAGCAAGTCTTCAAGTAAAACAGTGTGTCTTAATATTAATAAAACGATGTGTTCCAATCTGCAATAAAACGATTTGCTACAGAGCCCTTATAGATTCCTTTCCGTTGCATCAAACGGTGCATTCCACGAATACCCAATTGTAATGTCCCGGTCCCGGAGGTCCAGCGAGTTAGCTCATGTTACCTTAAATCATCTCCCAACCATACAGTCATAGACGCCAAAATTTTAATGACACCTACAACTCATTGTTTCAAATCAACTACTCAAATATAATTAATCTAAACACCAAAAAATCTCAAAATAAACATCAACCTTCCAAGATAACAAGTCGACAAAGCAAAACAAAATTACTAAATAAAATTTTCCAATAATCTTTGTACTTAATCCACTATGCTCACGTAATCTTATCCATGCTTCCAATTCTTAATCCATAACTGAAACATCTAAAACATTTTAAAATATTGTGGAGATAAGGGGTGAGTTATCAACAACTCAGTAAGCAGAAAACATATACTAATAAGTAAACATGAGCTTTTTCACATAGTTCAGAATATAGAGCAAAGAAAAAGAAAAAAAATTCAGAGTGCAAAACCAAAATATGTTCTCAAAATATTAGAGCGACAGTTCAAAATATTCATATTCAAAAATAATTTGGCATAACATAACTGGACCTCATCATCATATCATATCATATCGTATCAGAGCATAATATCAGAACAAAGGCCATGTGTAACTCCCGTGGTAGGGTTGTGCTATCCCCAATGGCCAAATCGGATAGAGACAGAAGTGAATCTTCCCTTACAATTCTTAGAGCGTCGAGTGTGCACACAGGAAAAACCACACAGAAAACCACTTTGTTTCCAAAATGGGTGCACTCAGAGATAGCATTTGGTACAAACCCAAACAGAGGCCACAGTTTTACAGTTGTGGTTAGGTGAAAGCAAAGCAGAGTAGAAACATAGCCAGATACAAAAATAGAATGTCATGCTAAAGTTCTTCAGATGTCACATCACATAAAAAAAGAATACTGAACAGAATCATATCATTTTCACATAATCAAATTTGATTCAGAGCATTTTCACGTTATCATGCACAAATTTTCAGATTCAATATTCACTCTTTTTGCAGAATTCAGAAACAAAATGTCAAAAATATTGCTCATATCTACACCAGTCATAACATAAATACTTTTCTCTTTTATACAGATTTCATGAGTAATGCAGAACAAATCATTGATGTTGTTTCAAATTTATTTTCATAAGAAAACAAGTAAATTTTTTAAAAATCAACCTCATTTTATTTCTTTTATACAGAGTCTAGCATAAGAACTCTGCTTAACTGGACTTTTTTAAATTCTCTAAATTTTCTCACAACAGTGCTAAGGGAGTATCAATCATCACTTATAAAATAGTCACGTAACTTTCGTAAATTTCCAATCGAACACGTATTTTGATATTTAAGCCAAAAATACTAAAATAACATGTTTGTCCTAAAAATCCAAAAATCTCGTAACCCTAAAATATCATCACTTCCCAAACTTGTCGATATCTGTGGCGCCTCCAATCTCCCTTATATAAATACACAGGGATCGAGACGCCAGGATGGTGACAACACGGTCACACATCCCAACGAAGTGCCAGTGTGTGTATATGCAACAGTGTACAAATAAAATAACGCAGCGAATAATCAACTAAGTACCAGAATTTATTTACAATCAAACATCAGTAAAGATTTAAATAGCAGTTATACAGTAATCTATAAAAATATATTACAATAGTTTTCAAATAAACAAACGAGTGATCCCAGATCACTCCTCGGGCGGAGCCGTCTCCTCAGGCTCGCCCTCCTCCTCCTCATCTGCATCAAAATCTGCGTTACCACAAAATGGTATCGCAGGTAAGTATGACCCCAAATAACAACGTAATATAAAATGCATTAAATGCAACTAACATGCATGCACATGATGAAATATGCATTTTTCCACAAGACATCATTTTTCCCGAAAATGATAATTTTCTAACACACGCCAAAATCCCATTTTGGCCCAAAATATCTGTAAAACATTTTTCCAGAAAATGATTTACCCAAAAACCAACTCGCACTATTTTCTCAGAAAATAGTGCATTAATTCCAAATGCACCATGCATTATTTCCATATGAACCATGGCCTCCCCTATGGACTATCTGCACGTCCTGGCTTCATAGCGGTGCTCAGTTCCGCGCCCATCGCGTACATGGCCAAGCACCCACACTACGCAACGAGCGATGCCCAGTTCTGCGCCCAGCGCGTACGTGGCCAGACATCCTCTAGTCCCCGCTAGCAGAAGGACCACGGAGTCGGCACGAGACCATCTCGTCCGATCCCATTGTCGGCCGGCGACAATCCAGGGGACGTTACTCAGTATATTCCGTTCCCGAGTAACCAGAGGAGCTCCACCGAGTTAATACCCCATCTCGGCTTGGGGTCGTGATACACACGCACCAAAAATCCATTCTCACATGAAAACCCAGTTTTCATAAACACATGAACATGAATGCAATACACGAAAATCCAGTTTTCTTTACAAACATGATCATGCATGAAATAATGAAATGCACATGTACCAACACAAATCCAACGTCGATTAATAACCAGTCCCAACAAATCCAATCAAAACAACTCATCAACAACCAAACCAAATAAATCAAACCAACCAAACAACTCCAATCACAAATCCATCCGACCCCCGAACTCCTCGAACTCAGTCCGGCATGCCAAAAAATACAGTGAAATGGGTTAGTGCAAAAATACATTTAAATTACGAAAGTTCTTTGGAGAAATACTTACAAGGCAATATAACAATTTCCGAAGGATCACGAAGTTGAAAAAGGCGACGTTTGAGCAACACCACAGTGTAAAATACACTGTGGCCGTGGGTCACAAATACCAACTTTCAAACGGAGGCAAACAAAGACCCAAGATTGATAAGGTAGGGCCTAGGGAGGTCGGTGAAGCTAGTGATGGTGGAGGTTGGCCGTGGGTGGCGGCGCAATGGGCAGTAGAAGACCAAAATACCCAAATCGGAAATGTAGATGGTGGAGCTTCACCGGTGGCGGATCGGAGCTGGGGTTGGGTCCAATGGGTTGCCAAGAGGTCAAGGATGATGTGGTAAGAAGATGGTGGCCAATGGTGGTGCGACGGCGGCGCAGCGGCGGAAAGAGTGTCGCGGCTTCCAGCCGTGCGTAGAGGCTCACGGTGGCTCGAGGGAAGCTGGAATTGATGGGGATTGGTCGCCGGCGGCAGGGGGAGCGAAGGAGCCGGGCGGTGTCGACCACCGCCGGCGCATGGCGGCGGGCTGGGGGAGAGATGAATGCACGGCGAGAGAGAGAGAGAGAGAGTGTCGCGCACGGGAAGGAAATCAGGGAGGAGAAAAAGAAAAGAAAAAAAAAAAAGAAAAGAAGAAAAGAAAAAGAAAAGGAAAAGAAAAATAGAGGGAAAAGAAATAAGGTCCAATTCTCATAACTTGGGTCATAAAAATGATCCAACGGAAACGATTTCAAAACCTCAAGTTAAATAAAATAATTTAAACGTAATGGTAAAGTCAAATTGAAATAATTAAATCTCACAGTAATTAAATAAATATTAAAAGCAATTTAAATGCATAACAATAAATAAATATTAAGAAAGCACATAAAAATAATTTTCACCAAATTAAAATCATAGAAATAAACTCATTAAAAATCCAACCAATTTTAAAATAAGAGACTAAATTTTTAAATAAATAAAAATAATCCTTTAGTAAAAATACACTAAAATGCGGAGTGTTACATCCTCCCCTCCTTAAATAAAATTTCGTCCTCGAAATTGGCAAGGTCAACATTAAGACTAAGACAGGAATAAGATTCAACTAAGAGCAGACTAAGAACATACCACCAAAATAGTCCGGCAAGGCCACTCTATAGGCAACAAACCCAACCTTCTCTACGATCTGAAAATGGCCATCATATCTTGGACCAATCTTTCATTTCTTACCAAAGCGCTTAACGCCTTTCATAGGAGAGACTTTAAGATAAACCCAATCACCTACTTCAAATGATAAGTCTCTTCTTCTTGTATCTGCATAACTCTTCTGGCGATTTTGCGCTTCCGCCATTTTAGTCCTTATAAACTGAACTTGATCCTTCATTTCTTGAATTATCTCAGGCCCAACAATTTGCTCTCGCCAACTTCATCCCAACACAAGGGCGATCTACACTTCCTTCCATACAAAGCTTCATACGGGGCCATCTGAATGGAGGAATGAAAATTGTCATTATAAGCAAACTCAAATAGTAGCAGATGATTCTCCCAACTTCCATGAAATTCTATGACACAAGACCACAACATAACCTCAAAAGCTTGAATAGTATGCTCTGATTAACCGTCTGTTTGGGGGTGATACGCCGAACTAAACTTCAATTTAGTGCCCTAATGCTGCCTGCAAACTCTTCCAGAAATGGGACGTGAATCGCGAGTCCCGATCTGACATGATACTCTTGGGTATTCCATGCAAACGCACTATCTCCTTGACATATAACCGAGTCAACTTACCCAACGAGTCACTATAGGCAAGAAATGGGCACTCTTGGTCAACCGATCCACAATCACCCAAATTGAGTTCTTCCCACTAGGAGTCCTCGGCAACCCTACCACAAAATCCATAGAAATATTATCCCACTTCCACTCAGGAATAGGGAGAGGTTGAAGTCTACCAGTAGGTCTTTTGATGCTCAGCCTTAACTTGACGGCACGTGGCACATTCCTCAATGAACATGGCAATATCCAACATACTCATTTTAGTCCCCCAATGACACATCACGCCCCATAATCCCAGGGTGAATGTGCTATCCAAAATCTCATTTCCTCGATAACCTTAACACCACATCCAGAAAATTCCAATGATCAAAAGCCCTTACAATACTATGTGCTAACTGCAATCAACTCCTATGCTCCAACTTCTAAACCTTCATTAAATTCTACTTTTGGTAACCTAATAGTCACTTCCAAAGTTAACCATCAATAACAAATTGCACAACCAAATGATTAATCTCCAATTACAAGTATCTTCTCAAAATTCAAGTCACCATTAATTCTTCAAATCAGCACAATTTGAACTCCTGACTACAACAAAAATACCACGCTTCTGCTGCGCACTCTGATATTCGCCACATGCATAAAACTTACGTCCTCATGAAACTAACACCATCGAGTACAAGGTGGCTCTATTCTTACTAACCAAAACTCTTATCACAATTTGGTAGAAAAATACTCTCTCTCCCAAAACCACGAGTTATAACTCAAATTCCTCAACTAACTCCAGCTGCCTTGATCAAAATCAAATTTTATAAAATACATCCATGATCAAAGACAGAAACCCAATATCAAACAACCTCAGCATCCCAAATTGAAAATAAACAACCTCAACCCAAAATACACTCATCTCCTCTAAGATAAGAAACATACTTTAAAAGACTCAATTCCAACCTAGCGAATAAAAAAGAGTGCCTAGAGACTTCTACCTAACAACCTAAACCCGAAAGCTCATCATCTACATTCTAAACAACATCTAATCTAACGGTGACTAAACTCACAATGAACTACCATTGACTTCACCAAAACATTAACAAAACCTCCTTGGTAACTCGCCCAGCTACTTCTACTCCTATAAGCTAGTATTAACACAATTAGTTTCTTCAATAGCACATCACTATTAAACCTTAGGGCAAACCATACTGATCAAATCTTCAATCTACCAAAAGCCATTGCAAAGCACCCAAGGATCCTAATGCTTTATTACCCCACATACTTGATCATATTATCCGCTGTTGATGCCTAAGCTTCAACTTCAAAGATCTTTTCACACACCATACATGACATCCCGTCAATCTCTCTTCAAGTTAAATAACAATGACGTTCATTCAACCAACTAGATGCTCAAACTCCAAAAGAAAGTATAGCCTCAAAAATTTAAATTCCTAGGTGACCTCAAGTCACAATTAATTCTTGAAGATAATCACAATAACTATTCCCAACCATGATTTCATTGAGTAACCCACTCGACTACACACTTCGATCAACTCACCAAAAACTCCAAGCCAAGGTCTCTTAAATTACTACTATTGTGTCGACTCCTCTTCCACACCTACCAAAACCACTTCTTTCAAACCAAAATGAGACTAGGACCTGAACTCTCCGAAATATGCATAAACACTCACCACTACCATGCATCGATCACATGCACCCTTAGCCAAAACCAAAAATGCTCCAAATGTGCAAGTGATCATCATTACCATTTCCATCACTAAACCTATATCCTCGAAATCAATAAGAATCATTTCTTAAATCATCACCATCTATTATCCTTAAAATTGATATGGATTAAATCATTAACCTGTCACTGTAACCTCAAGCTAAAAACAATTATTAACCGAACTAGATCAACATCTTCCATCTCCAAAGAAATTCTCCCCTAAAAAAATTCTCATATCAGTAACTTAACTCAGATCAATCCTATTTTAATTCAGCCATTCAACTCTGAAATTCTAAAACCTTAACCCAGATATAAATCATTTCCCGAAATCCTCAAGATCGATGAACTTAAATCTAAAACATTCGCCTTATAAAACTTGTAAATTCTAAAACCCCAAATGTTATCAAATTGCTTATCGAGGTCGGCAAGATCAAAAACTTCTAATCTAAGTAATCTCTTAATTGCTTGTTGAACCTACCAGCTTAAATCCCATTAACTTATTTTCAAAAAAACTATGGGGCCACAAACCTTAGATGAACTTCTCATAAATCTAACATTGACATTCGTTGAACTTACAACCTCCTACCCATAGACTCACTACATAAATTCAACAGAACCTAAAACCCCAATTATTCTAAGCAATTAAAAACTATTCCCCACCTTAGCAGCAACTTGAGTACCTAATCCAAAGAATTCACCCGGACCCTGATGTTCAAGCCTTGATATTAAAACAACCAATCACCAAGAGTTCAGGCCTACTATACCAATGTTTAAGCCTAACAATGGCCTTCTCAGTCGTACCATCTTCCTGTCATAACATAACCCTTAACCCGCCTTTCAATTTCGAACAAAACAAAATAAAATAGAATTCCATAAATAAAATAACATACGACAAAATGCATAAAACCAATGAAGTAGTTCACAATGAAATAAATAAAACAATAAAATAATCCGCCATAAAATAAAACAATTAAATTAAAATGACATACAATAAAATAAATAAACAACAAAATTATTATACAATAAAATAAATAAACACCAAAATTATTATACAATAAAATAAATAAACAACAGAATTATTATACAATAAGATAAATAAAGCCAATAAAACCATACTCAATCAGAGGTAAACACTAATTAAAGCAATAAAATAAAATAAAATAAATCAAATAACATCAATTAACATAAAATAAAATAGCAATAAACTCATAATATAAAATAAATAACTTAACTTACATCACTTAAACAAAAATTTTATTATTTTAAAATAATAATAAAAACAATTTTCTGGTACTATCCTAAGGGACATGTGGTTTTATCCAGAGCTGAACTGCTCTAATACCACCTGTGGCGCCCCCAATTCCCCTTATATAAATACACAGGGATTGAGACGCCAGGATGGTGACAACACTGTCACACATCCCAATGAAGTGCCAGTGTATGTATATGCAACAGTGTACAAATAAAATAACGCAGCGGATAGTCAACTAAGTACCAAAATTTATTTACAATCAAACATCAGTAAAGATTTAAATAGCAGTTATACAGTAATCCATAAAAATATATTACAATAGTTTTCAAATAAACAAACGAGTGATCCCAGATTACTCCTCGGGAGAAGCCGTCTCCTCAGGCTCGCCCTCCTCCTCCTCATCTGCATCAAAATCTGCGTTACCACAAAATGGTAACGCAAGTAAGTATGACCCCAAATAACAACGTAATATAAAATGCATTAAATGCAACTAACATGCATGCACATGATGAAATATGCATTTTTCCACAAGACATCATTTTTTCCGAAAATGATAATTTTCCAACACACGCCAAAATCTCATTTTGGCCCAAAATATCCGTAAAACATTTTCCCAGAAAATGATTTATCCAAAAACCAACTCGCACTATTTTCCCAGAAAATAGTGCATTAATTCCAAATGCACCATGCATGATTTCCATATGCACCATGGCCTCCCCTATGGACCATCCGCACGTCCTGACTTCGTAGCGGTGCTCAGTTCCGCGCCCAGCGCGTACATGGCCAAGCACCCACACTACGCAACGAGCGATGCCCAGTTCCGCGCCCAGCGCGTACGTGGCCAGACATCCTCTAGTCCCCGCCAGCAGAAGGACCACGGAGTCGGCACGAGACCATCTCGTCCGATCCCATTGTCGCCCGGCGACAATCCAGGGGACGTTACTCAGTATATTCCGCTCCCGAGTAACCAGAGGAGCTCCACCGAGTTAATACCCCATCTCGGCTTGGGGTCGTGATACACACGCACCAAAAATCCATTCTCACATTAAAACCCAGTTTTCATAAACACATGAACATGAATGCAATACACGAAAACCCAGTTTTCTTTACAAACATGATCATGCATGAAATAATGAAATGCACATGTACCAACACAAATCCAACGTCCATTAATAACCAGTCCCAACAAATCCAATCAAAACAACTCATCAACAACCAAACCAAATAAACCAAACCAACCAAACAACTCCAATCACAAATCCATCCGACAGCCGAACTCCTCGGACTCAGTCCGGCATGCCAAAAAATACAGTGAAATGGGTTAGTGCAAAAATACATTTAAATTACGAAAGTTCTTTCGATAAATACTTACAGAGCAATATAACAATTTCCGAAGGAACACGAAGTTGAAAAAAGCGACGTTTGAGCAACACCACAGTGTAAAATACATTGTGGCCGTGGGTCACAAATACCAACTTTCAAACGGAGGCAAACGAAGACCTAAGATTGATAGGGTAGGGCCTAGGGAGGTCGGTGAAGCTAGTGATGGTGGAGGTTGGCCGTGGGTGGCGGCGCAATGGGCGGAAGAATACCAAAATACCCAAATCGAAAATGTAGATGGTGGAGCTTCACCGGTGGCAGATCGGAGCTGGGGTTGGGTCCAATGGGTTGCCAAGAGGTCGAGGATGATGTGGTAAGAAGATGGTGGCCAATGGTGTTGCGACGGCGGCGCAGCGGCGGAAAGAGTGCCGCGGCTTCCAGCCGTGCGTAGAGGCTCACGGTGGCTCGAGGGAAGCTGGAATTGATGGGGGTTGGTCGCCGACGGCAGGGGGAGCGAAGGAGCCGGGCGGTGTCGACCACCGCCGGCGCATGGCGGCGGGCTGGGGGAGAGATGAATGCACGGCGAGAGAGAGAGAGAGTGTGTCGCGCACGGGAAGGAAATCAGGGAGGAGAAAAAGAAAAGAAAAAAAAGAAAAGAGGAAAAGAAAATGAAAATGAAAAGAAAAATAGAGGGAAAAGAAATGAGGTCCAATCCTCATAACTTGGGTCACGAAAATGATCCAACGGAAACGATTTCAAAACCTCAAGTTAAATAAAATAATTTAAACGTAATGGTAAAGTCAAATTGAAATAATTAAATCTCACAGTAATTAAATAAATATTAAAAGTAATTTAAATGCATAACAATAAATAAATATTAAGAAAGCACATAAAAATAATTTTCACCAAATTAAAATCATAGAAATAAACTCATTAAAAATCCAACCAATTTTAAAATAAGAGAATAAATTTTTAAATAAATAAAAATAATCCTTTAGTAAAAATACACTAAAATGCGGAGTGTTACAATATCTACTTAACTTATCCATCTAATACATTAAACTCTAAATTATTTTTGTACAATAAATTTCATAGCTAACATATTTACTCAATTAAAACCAGGCACACGTAGAATACGTCTCCATTTAATATTCACTTAACATAATCTCAACTCAAACATAAGTCCAAATCTTCACAATGACTGACCCAAATTAAACCGAACAGTTCGCTAGCATAAAAAATTAGGGTCATATTGGTATTAATAAAAATTATCAAGGGCATAAGGGAAAAGGCTGAAAATAAAAAGAAAAGAAGCAAGATGACAGTCAGGGACTTCATGGCCATGCAATGGACTCACCGTGGGAAAAGTAACGAGCAACAAAAAGATGGTTGGGCGCAAAGGCAGAGCACTGAGAGACGGAGAGAAAGAAAATCGTTACTCACGACTGATATATATATATATATATATAGAGAGAGAGAGAGAGAGAGAGAGAGAGAGAGAGAGAGAGAACGTGGTGAGAGGGAGAGTGTGAGAACAAGAGAGTGAGAGATAGCTACTTACGATGTAATAGTGATCGACCTAGGGAAGTGTCTTAAAGCTGGGCTATGATGCACGAGTGGCAAGTGAATGGCGGCCTGCAGAGAAGCTGTGTTCTTCCAGCGAGGAGGCTCAGTGACTGGTGGCCTATGGCGTTGGGAGTTGTGGCTAGCGGGGAAACTCATCTTTGGTTTCACGGCATGGGTCTTGAGAGCATGTGGCAATGCCATTTGATTTTTGCAGTGCAACCATTGTGTAGCAGCATTGACCTGTTGAGTGGTGGTCGGCACTTACTGTGTAACACCTCGACTCCGGAGGTCCAGAGAATTAACTCTTGTAACCAAAATCCATCTCCCATAATATATTTATATACTCCAAAATCTCATAAAAATACAAATCCATTTATTCAAACCAAATATATATGTTCCTCCATTAGGATACCAAAGAAATACCTTAATGAAATAATTTTGAAAACTCCATAAAGATTTAGAACATCCATGACTCCAAATACCAAATAAAATAAAATAATAAATAAAATAATAAACCAGGAAACCAAGCAATGGACTTCCTTGCGAGACGAGGTGAAGTTGCTATGTTTGTAATTATGGAATGGATGATATTTTACCAAGATTATTGAGAGGCATCATCAGATTGTGTGATGCCCCAACTCCCACGTACAGAAACGTGGGAATCGTGACGTCGGGATGATGATAACACAGGTCACACATCCCAACGATAGGTGCTCAAGTGTGTGCAACATGCAAACAATGCACAACAAAAGTCGCAACGGTTAATTAAAAGTTAGCCAACTAAGTACCAGAAATTTAAATACGATTTTCAAAATAAAATGCTTTTAAAAAGTTATACAGTTATCCAATATAAATATAATACAAACAAAATACATAGCCAAAAAGTGGGAGACAAATCCCAATGCATGAACAAGTGATCCCAAATCACTTCTCTGGTGGAGCCGAATCCTTAAGCTCTAAATCAATAACATTTACATCAAAATCTACGGTATCATAAAACAGTACCGCATGGTAAGGAATACCACATGAGATATGAATCTCAGTAATTAACAACCCAAACAACCCAAGAGATAAAAGTACATTAATGCAACCAACAAATATGCGTGCATATGATGGAATATGCATTAGACCCAAAACATCATTTTTTCCGAAAACGAATATTTTTTAACGCATACCAAAATTCAGATTTTGGCCCAAAAACCATTCCATTAAAATAAACTGCTATTTTCGCAGAAAACGGCCCACGTAGAAATCCAACATTTTCTTAGAAAAAAGTCCACATATCCATTTATCAAAAATTGTCATTTTTCCAGAAAATGGCCCAATATCCATTTACTGTATACACCATGATCTCCCCTAGAGACCATCTGCACACCCTGACTCCCTTCATCACAGCACGGATAACGACCGTGCTAGTGACTTCGTAACGAGCGATGACCAGTTCTACGTCCAGCGCGTTCATGGCCAAGAATACTCTAATTTAGGGGATGTCACTCAGTATATTCCGCTCCCTAGTGACCAGAGGAGCTTCACTGAGATAATACTCCATCTCGGCTTGGTGTCATGATACACACGCACCCAAAAACCATTTCTCACCTGAAAACCCAATTTTCAAATATACACATGAACATGCATGCAATTATGCGAAAACCAAGTTTTCATTTACAAACATGAACAGATGTGCAATTATGCAATGTATATGGCACGACACAAATATTCAACAGCCAACAAATCTCAACATAATCCAATCACACAAACAACTCCATCCATCAATCCAACCAACCCCGTACTCCTCGGACTCATTTCGACACAACCACCCAATTCACAGTAAATATGAGTTAGCGCAAAAATATATTTAAATCTCAAAAATTCTTTGGAAAAATACTTACAGTGCTAAAATATAATTTTCAAAGGATCAAGGAAGTGCAAGAAGTGGTGGTACAACAACGCAACAGTGCAAAATGGACAAGGGCCTTGGATCTCAAAAACTCAACTTTTGAACATGGACAAACGTAGACTTGAGATAGCTAGGGAAGGGTTTCAGGGTGTTGGTGAGGCTACTGGTGGTGGTGGTTGGCCATGGGCGACAGTTAAAGGTTAAAACAGCCAAATAGGAAATGTGGATGGAAGAGCTTCAACGGTGGCGGATTGGAGCTGAGGAATGGTGGTTTGGGTGGCTAGAAGGCCCACGGTGGTGTGGTGAAAAGATGGTGGCCAACGGCGGTGTTGGAACGAAAAAGGGCCATGACTTGGATTCCCTCGTGGTCGTTAATGACGGCATGAGATGGGTTGAGATTGGAAGGGGAGGGACACCGGCCAGAAGGGAAGAAAATGGGAGGGGCAGTGGAGGCCACGGATGTAACACCCCGTATTTTAGTGTATTTTCACTAAAGGATTATTTTTAATAATTCAAAAATTTATTCTCCTATTTTATAATTATCGGATATTTTAAATGGGTTATTTCATCATCTTTATATTGTGAAAATTAAATTATTATGTTTTCTTAATATTTATTTATTGTTGTACATTTAAATTGTTCTTCTTTTAAATTAATTGATTGTGGGATTTAATTATTTTATTTTCATTGTATCATTACGTTTAAATTATTTTAATTAATTTGCTATTTTAAAATCATATTCGTTGGATCATTTTTGTGACCCAAGAGGTGAGGATTGAACCTCATTTCTTTTCTCCACTTTTCTTTTTCTCTTTTTCTTTCCTTTTTTCTTTTCTTTCCGCTGCATTCCCTTTCCCCCCGCGCGACACCCTTCTCTCCCTCTCTTCTCGTGCGTCCGCGTCTCCCTCACCCAACCCACTGCCGTCGCGCCGCCGTGCGCGACACCGCCCCTCCCAGCAGCCTCCCCACCGGCCGGCGACCACCTCCCTCCGTTTCCAGCTCCTCCATCGCTGCCGATAGCCCCCACACACCACACCAAGCCGCGGCGCTCTCTTCACTCCAGCGCCGCCGTCGCGCCACCACCGGCCACCATTTCTTCACCACTTCATTCTTGACCTCCTAGCAACCCAATGGACCCAACCCCAGCTCCGATCCGTCACCGGTGAAGCACATCCAACCCCATTTCCGATTTGGGTATTTTTGGCCTAAAACCACCATTTGCGCCACCACCCACGGCAAACCACCACCACCATTGGCTTCACCGACCTCTCTAAACCCTACCCTATCAATTTCGGGTCTTAGTTTGTCTCCGTTGAAAAGTGAGTTTTGAAACCCACAGCCACAGCGTATTTTACACTGTTACGTTGTTGTGTCACCACCTTTTTGCACCTCCGTGATCCTCCAGAAATTATTATATAGCACTGTAAGTATTTTTTCAAATAACTATCGTGATTTAAATATATTTTTGCACTAACTCATATTATTGTGATCTGGTTGGACATGCCGGACTGAGTCCGAGGAGTTTGAGAGTCGGATGGATTGTGGACGGAGTTATGTGTTTGGTTGGTATTGTGAATTATTGGTTGTTGGTTTTGGTGTTGTTCATGTACATGGCATATTGCACGCATGATCATGTTTGTAAAGGAAACTGGGTTTTCGTGTACATGCATTCATGTTCATGTGTTTTATGAAAACTGAGTTTTCATGTGTTAAAGGATTTTGGGTGCGTGTGTATCATGACCCCAAGCCGAGATGGGGCATTATCTCGGTGGAGCTCCTCTGGTCACTTTGGAGCGAAATATACTGAGTGACGTCCCCTGGGTTGTCGCTGGGCGACAACGGGATCGGACGAGATGGCCCCTCTGCTGGCGGGGCCTAGAGGATGCTTAGCCACTAAAGCACTGGGCATAGAATTGGGTATCGCTCGTTACGTAGTAGGTGCTTGGCCACGAACACGCTGGGCGCGAAACTGAGCATCGCTACGAAACCAGGACGTGCCGACGATCCCTAGGGGAGATCATGGTGCATTGGTTAATGGAATAATGGGCTGTTTTCTGGAAAAATAGCGTGTGTTGATTAAAAGGATTTTTATGTGATTCATTTTCTGGGAAAATGAGGTTTTATTGATTTGGGCCATTTTCTGGAAAAATGACGGAGTATTCTTTTTGGGCCAAATGGGATTTTGGCGTGTGTTGGAAAATATCTATTTTCGGGAAAAATACTATTTTTGGATTTAATGCATATTTCATCATATGCATGCATGTTGGTCGCATTAATGTATTTTTATCTCGTAGTTGTTTGGTTTATACTTACCTGCGGTACCATTTTGTGGTAACACAGACTTTGATGCAGAGAGGGATGAGGGTGAGCCTGAGGAGTCGGCTCTGCCCGAGGAGTGATTGGATCACTCGCATTCTGGTTTGGGACTTGTAAAATATTTATTTCGGATGACTGTATAATATTTAAACCTTTTTACTGATTGTTTAAATTGTATTAACAATTCTGGTATTTAGTTGTATTAATTATCCGCTGCGTTGTTTTTGTACACTGTTGCATGTACACACACTTGGTACTAATGTTGGGATGTGTGACCTTGTTGTCATCTTCCCGGCGTCTCGATTCTCGTGTCTCATTACATGGGGGTCGTGGGCGCCACATGACAGGAAGATGGTGAGACCGAGAAGGCAAGCTAATGAGCCCGAAGATGAATTACCAAGAGGTGATGGAAATTATGCCATGACGAGGGCGTTGAATAGGATGACAAAGTTCCTCCAACAGAATTTCCGACCGCCGCAAGGAGATTTAAATAGAGCGGTCCAAGTTTTTTGCACCTATGAGCGCTTCTTAGCGCATAGGACTTCTGCCTTTACTGAGGAGGAGGATCCACTGTGATCTAAGAGGTGGATAGAAGATCTTGAGAGAACATTTGAGGTTTGTGGGTGCACGGAGGCCCAAATGGTATTGTATGGAAGCTATATGTTGCAAGGTGAAGCGGCAAACTGGTGGCAGACCAAGCGGCAACACCTAGAAATGGAGTTAGGATCTTTTGCTGCTGTGTCCTGGCAGCGATTCAAGAAGGAGTTCGACGACCGTTTCTTTCCTGTTTCGGTGAGACGGTAAAAGGCTCGAGAATTCAATAATTTGGTACAAGGAGACATGACAATCGAGCAATATGCTAGGAAATTCATGGTGCTTAGGCGATTTGCTACTCACCTCATTGCCACTGAGGAGTTGTGAGTTGAGCGGTTCCAGGAGGGTCTGCGCCATGATATACGCAGACAAGTAGCATGTCTTGAGATTGTGAATTTTCAGAAATTAGTAGATTTGGCCGCTATTGCAGAGCGGGAAAATAGTTTTGTGATAGGCTCCCCTCCAGGCCAAAAGAGGCGGAGTTTTGCTGGTGAGGGCAGTAGTTCTGGGTCACCGCATAAGTTTGTACAGAGGACTGGGGCCCGTTCGCAGGTAGCCTTTGGAGTTCGTGCAGGAGGTCGAGCTCCAATTTGTAGCAGGTGTAATAGAGCCCATGAGGGTGACTGTGGCCAGAGAGGGATCCAGTGCTTTAGATGTGGCCAGTCGGGTCACTTTGCTCGTGAGTGTCCCAGTCAAGCTCAAGGAAGTTAAGGAGGACGAGGAGGTCGACGAGGCGGGAAGAACAGCCAGAGACAGTTAGTACAAGCCTGAGTATATGTTGTGACTCCTGGTGATGTGGATTATGGGGCTCCAGAGACCCACGATGCTGGGGTGATTATTGGTATGCTTTTAATTTAATTGTTGGACTTGATGTTTGGTGTGAGTTGGTTTTTTTTGGATTTATCTGGTGTATGTGTTTGCTTCAGGTAGAGTTCGTCTATATGATTTTTATGCATATACCTTGTTTGATTCTGGGGCGTCTCAATCTTTTGTGTCCACTACTTTTGCACGGATGTGCAATCTAGTCACCGAGCCGTTACCACAATCCTTAGTAGTGACTCTTCCAAATGGTGAGCTGGTGTGGTGCTCCTAGGTTGCTTTAGGCTGTCCTTTGGATTTTGGTGGGAGGACATTGGATGCAGATTTGATTGTATTCAAGTTGCTTGGATTTGACATAATTTTAGGTATGGATTGGTTGCATCGATATTCTGCAAATATCAATTATAGAAGTCGGATAATTGATTTACAACTTTCGGATGAAGAGTATTTGGAATTCGTGGGAAGCAAGTTGAAAGCAAGACTTGTAGTTATATCTACAATTCAAGCTAAGAGAGATATAGCATGTGGAGCAGATGTTTTTTTGGTTCAAGTGGTGTCTAGGCCATCCAAGAAGAAGTCTTTAGTGGACATTCCAATTGTGGATGAATTCCCTGATGTATTCGTGGATGAGTTACTCGGATTGCCTCATGTTCGTGATATGGAATTTGTTATTGATTTGGAATTGGCGGCTATAGTTTTTGCTCTTAAGATTTGGCGGCATTATTTGTATGGCGAAGTCTGTGAAGTCTATACCGACCACAAGAGTTTGAAGTATCTGTTTACTTAGAAGAATCTCAATATGAGGCAAAGGCGGTGGTTAGAACTAATTAGCGATTACCAATGTGAGATCAAGTATCATCCTGGAAAGGCGAATCTAGTCGCAGACGCTTTAAGTAGGAAGTCTCAACAGGTGGAGGAAGCAAAGTCTTCAGATGTGGATTCTCTCCTTTGCGGGATGAGGAGACTCCTTATTGAAAGTTTGTAGCAGGAAGAATTATTATCTTCGGTTTTAGATGTCCGGGTTGTGGATTTTGAAGAATTGAAGACTATGCAAAGAAGGAATCCAAAGTTATTGGCCATTAGGAAGAGAGTCAAGAAGTCTAAAGGACCCTTGCACTATAGTTTGGATAAGGATGGTATCCTTCGGTTTCGGGATCGTAGGGTGATTCCCCGAGATTCAGAATTTAAGGAACGCATTTTGGCAGAGGCTCATGCGGCTTCTTATTCATGTCATCCACGAAGCACGAAAATGTATCGAGATTTAAAGAGAAATTACTGGTGGGAAGGAATGAAGGTGGATATTGCCATGTTTATCGAGAAATGCAACACGTGCCGTCAAGTTAAAGCTAAACATCAAAGACCTGCTGGTAGGCTTCAACCTCTCCCTATTCCTGAGTGGAAGTGGGATGATATTTCTATGGATTTTGCTGTGGGTTTGCCGAGGACTCCTAGTGGAAAGAACTCAGTTTGGGTGATTGTTGACCGGTTGACCAAGAGTGCCCATTTCTTGCCTATCAATAACACTGACACTTTGGGTAAGTTGACTCGGTTGTATGTTAAGGAGATAGTACGTTTGCACGGAGTGCCCAAGAGTATTGTATCAGATCGGGACCCGCGGTTCACTTCCCATTTTTGGAAGAGTTTGCAGGCAGCTTTAGGCACTAAGTTGAAGTTTAGTACTGCATATCACCCATAGACAGACGGTCAATCAGAGCGTACTATCCAGACTCTTGAGGATATGTTGCGTGCTTGTGTCATGGAATTTCAGGGGAGTTGGGAGAATCAACTGCCACTAATTGAGTTTGCTTACAATAACAGTTTTCATTCCTCCATTCAGATGGCCCCGTATGAAGCTTTGTATGGGAGGAAGTGTAGATCACCGTTGTGTTGGGAAGAAGTTGGCGAAAGTAAATTGATTGGGCCTGAGATAATTCAAGAAATGAAGGATCAAGTTCAATTTATAAGAACTAAAATGGCAGAAGCCCAAAGTCGCCAAAAGAGTTATGCAGATACAAGGAGAAGAGACTTATCATTTGAGATAGGTGATTGGGTTTACCTTAAAGTCTCTCCGATGAAGGGGTTAAGCGCTTTGGCAAGAAGGGAAAGCTTAGTCCGAGGTATGTTGGCACTTTCCAGATTATAGAGAAAGTTGGGCTAGTTGCTTATAGAGTTGCCCTGCCGGATTATTTTGGGGATGTCCATGATGTGTTCCATGTGTCGTCTTTGAAGAAGAGTTTTGGACAGCTAGAGCCGCGTTTTGTCGACTCTGAACTCATTGAACTTCGGCCTAATCTTTCTTATGAAGTTGCCCCGACTCAGATTGTGAATTGGAAAGAGCAAAGGTTAAGGTCTAAGACAATACCTTTGGTAAAGGTGTTATGGGGCGATCCGATGGCTCAGGATTTCTCTTGGGAGAGAGAAGCTGACATGAGAGAGCAGTACCCGTATTTGTTTGATTGATTCTGGCGGTATGTTCTTAAGTTTGCTTCTAGTTGAATCTTATTCCTGTCTTAGCCTTAATATTTGACGTTGCTAATTTCGAGGACGAAATTTTTTTTAAGGGGAGGATGTAACACCCCATATTTTAGTGTATTTTCACTAAAGGATTATTTTTAATAATTCAAAAATTTATTCTCTTATTTTATAATTATCGGATATTTTAAATGGGTTATTTCATCATCTTTAAATTGTGAAAATTAAATTGTTATGTTTTCTTAATATTTATTTATTGTTGTACATTTAAATTGTTCTTCTTTTAAATTAATTGATTGTGGGATTTAATTATTTTATTTTCATTGTATCATTGCGTTTAAATTATTTTAATTGATTTGCTGTTTTAAAATCATCTTCGTTGGATCATTTTTGTGACCCAAGAGATGAGGATTGGAGCTCATTTCTTTTCCCCACTTTTCTTTTTCTCTTTTTCTTTCCATTTTTCTTTTCTTTCCGCTGCATTCCCTTTCCCCCTGCGCAACACCCTTCTCTCCCTCTCTTCCCGTGCGTCCGCGTCTCCCTCACCCAACCCACTACCGTCGCGCCGCCGTGCATGACACCGCCCCTCTCAGCAGCTTCCCCACCGGCCGGTGACCACCTCCCTCCGTTTCCAGCTCTTCCATCGCTGCCGATAGCCCCCATGCACCACACCAAGCCACGGCTCTCTCTTCACTCCAGCGCCGCCGTCGTGCCACCACCGGCCACCATTTCTTCACCACTTTATTCTTGACCTCCTAGCAACCCAATAGACCCAACCCCAGCTCCGATCCGTCACCAGTGAAGCACATCCAACCCCATTTCCGATTTGGGTATTTTTGGCCTAAAACCACCATTTGCGCCGCCACCCACGGCAAACCACCACCACCATTGACTTCACCGACCTCTCTAAGCCCTACCCTATCAATTTTAGGTCTTAGTTTGTTTCCGTTGAAAAGTGGGTTTTTGAGACCCACGACCATAGTGTATTTTACACTGTTATGTTGCTGAGTCACCACTTCTTTCACCTCCGGGATCCTTCGAAAATCATATTATAGCGCTGTAAGTATTTTTCCAAATAACTATCGTGATTTAAATATATTTTTGCACTAACCCATATTATTGTGATCTGGTTGAACATGTCGAACTGAGTCCGAGGAGTACGGGGGTCGGATGGATTGTGGACGGAGTTGTGTGTTTGGTTGGTATTGTGAATTGTTGGTTGTTGGTTTTGGTGTTGTTCTTGTACATGGCATATTGCACGCATGTTCATGTTTGTAAAGGAAACTGGGTTTTTGTGTACGTGCATTCATGTTCATGTGTTTTATGAAAACTGGGTTTTCACGTGTTAAAGGATTTTGGGTGCGTGTGTATCACGACCCCAAGCCGAGATGGGGCATTATCTCGGTGGAGCTCCTCTGGTCACTCGGGAGCGGAATATACTGAGTGACATCCCCTGGGTTGTCGCTAGGCAACAATGGGATCGGACGAGATGGTCTCGTGCCGACTCCGTGGCCCCTCTGCTGGTGGGGCTAGAGGATGCTTGGCCACGATCGCGCTGGGCGCGGAACTGGGCATCACTACGAAGCTAGGACGTGCGGATGATCCCTAGGGGAGATCATAGTGCATTGGTTAATAGAATAATGGGCTGTTTTCTGGGAAAATAACGTGTGTTGATTAAAAGGATTTTTATGTGATTCATTTTCTGGGAAAATGAGGTTTTATTGATTTGGGTCATTTTCTGAAAAAATGACGGATTATTCTTTTTGGGGCAAAATGGGATTTTGGCATGTGTTGGAAAATATCTATTTTCGGAGAAAATGGTATTTTTGGATTTAATGCATATTTCATTATATGCATGCATGTTGGTCGCATTAATGTATTTTTATCTCGTAGTTGTTTGGTTTATACTTACATGCGGTACCGTTCTATGGTAACACAGATTTCGATACAGATGAGGCTGAGGGTGAGCCTGAGGAGTCGGCTCCGCCCGAGGAGTGATTGGATCACTCGCATTCTGGTTTGGGACTTGTAAAATATTTATTTCGGATGACTGTGTAATATTTAAACCTTTTTACTAATTGTTTAAATTGTATTAACCATTCTGGTACTTAGTTGACTTAATTATCCGCTGTGCTGTTTATTGTACACTGTTGCATGTACACACACTTGGTACTATCGTTGGGATGTGTGACCCTGTTGTCACCATCCTGGCGTCTCGATTCCCGTGTCTCCTTACATGGGGGTCGGGGGTGCCACAACGGACGGCACACGGTTGGCCATTGGGAGGACGAAGAAACGGACAGGGAGAGGGGAAGGGTTTGTCGCGTGCGGGAGCAGAAAGAAGCAGAGGAAAGAAGGAGAAAAAGGAAAATAAGAAAAAGAGAAGAGGAAAAAGAAAAAGGGAGAGAAATAAATGAGATCCAGTCTTTTCATCTTGGGTCACAAACTGATCCAATGAAAATGATTTCAAAATGGTAATTTAAATAAAACTAATTTAAACACAATGACTAAGTAAAATAAAATAATAAAATCCAACAATAAACTAATTTAAAGTAAAGAGCATTGCAAGTAATGATCAATAATTAACAATAACACACATTGAATTAAATTTTACAGTTAAAAGTCATAAAATAATTCCATGTAAATCATCTAAAATTTAAAACAAGAAAGTCCATACTCTTATTAAATGCAATAATTAATTAGTTAAAATACACGTAAATACATGGTATCACAGATTGGATAAGTTGGACCTTCCTACTATTCGATCTAAGTAGTTGTTTTGCTGGTATTTATGTGTTTATTGCTTTTCTGCTTAGGATTTTTATTTCGCCGTTTATGTGGTATTTGTTTGGTTTTGTTACCACGGTTTATTTGTTTAGTTCAATTTATTGGTGAATTTATTATAGATTGTTTTTTTTTAATGACTGGGATGGTTTATTATTATTATTATTTGTAAATCCCAAGTGTCTTGCCTGTTACTAGGGTATTCATTCACCACAAGTGAGGGAAATTAATAAAATTGGACTACCGTCCTCTTCTCTAAAAAAAATAATATCATAAACCTACTAAATAAGACTCCCAAATAAATACTTGTATCCTTTGACACTTATTCCTCTATGATTATCAAACCTTACTAAAACTTCATACTTTTGACTTCCAGCTGAGATATCAAAATTATCTAAAAAATATTGTTAAGATAAGGGTTGAGTTATCAATAACTCAGTAAGTAGAGAACATATACTAGTATATAAATACAAGCATTTTCAGAATTTAGAATGTAGAACAAAATATTTACTTTCATAATGAAAAATCAGAAACATTTGCTTTCAGAATGCAAAATCAAAACAAGTTACCAAAAATATCAGAGTGAAGGTTTCAGAAAACATTCTTATTAAAGGTCATTTGGCATATCAAAATCTGAGATCTCATTTTCAGAAAACATTCTTATTAAAAGGTCCTTTGGCATACCAAGTTTAACCCTCGTGATAGAGTTATAAACCACAATTATAACCCATGGAAGGGTTGTATGCCACTATTATCACTCGTGGTTGGGCCGTATATCATGTTTAACCCGAGTAGTAGGGTTATAAACCATAATTATAACCCATGGAAGGGTCATATGCCAATATTATCACCTGTGACTGGGCCATATGTTACTATTATCACCCATGATTGGGCTGTATGCCACTATTATTACCCGTGACTAAGCCGTATTATTTCAGGAAGGTTAAAAGCTATCCATTTGGATGATCTAATTGGTAAAATTAAAAAAAAAATGGAAGGATGGCGAAACCGATTTCTATCTTCTTGGGCTCGGCTATTGTTGTTGAAACATGCGCTTTTGAGTTTACCAATTCATTATATGTCCATTGTTCAAGTGCCTTTAACAGTTTTGAGGAAGTTAAATCGATATTTCAGTAATTGTTTATGGGGGATGGTTGTTGGGAAGCCGAAGAAACATTGGTTGGCATGCCAGATTTTATGTCAACCGATAGGAAAAGGAAAAGTGGGTTTGAGAAGCCTCAAGATATTAAAAAATCCTTGCATATGAAATTTGCTTGGAAAATACTTGTGGATAATTCTTTGTGGTCTCAATTCTTTCGTGCAAAATATATTCAAAATAAACATGTTTCATTGATTGATTGTAGTAAGGGGTCTCAATTTTGGATATCGGTTATCCATTATATGTCTGATGTGCTTCAGTTGTATAATGGAATGTTAAGGAGGCAAATGTGTCTTTTTGGCATGATAGGTGGCTTGAGGAGGGGCCATTGATGCAACTATAACCAATAAGTGAGAGACCGAACTTTGTAATAAATGAGTAGAAACTGGATTCTAGTAGGGATGTTGGTCTGATTCAATGTATGGTTGGAGCGGATAGAACAACTGAAATTATGAAGGTTTTGAGTAAGTGTCAAAATGGGGTAGATTGTTTGGTATGGTTGGAGAGTGTGGATGGAAAATTTTCTACCAGCAATGCTTGGGATTGCATTCGAATGCAAGCACAGATTAATAGATGGTCAGATTGGGTGTGACACCCTTGTTTGCAAAAAATATGTCAGTGACAATGTGGAAGGCTATACTTAATGTTCTTAGTGTGGATGAGCGGATTAAAGCTGTTGGGATTCCTTTAGCTTCAAAATGTGACTGTTGTAGGCATGGGGACTATGAAACTCTAGAACATGTGCTAGCTAAGGGGGATATTGCCAGAGAAATATGGAAAATAAGCTATATGTTAGTGGGGTTGCTATTTGTGTAAGGGAAGAGCTGGAAAGACATGGTCAAAATATGGATCTGTAAAGTATCTCGGACATCTCAAATAGGGCAGCTGATTGGTTTGTTTTCAGAAATTATTATTTGTTGTCTTTGGATGAGGAGATGTAGAGCTCGTATAGTTGATGATGTTGCTACGGTTTGGAGGTATATTGTGTACTGGGCTTCTCGAATTGGGGAGAAATTAAGTGCAAAAATGGGTCTTTCTATAAGAAATGAAGCTATTTTAATAGCATTCAATGTTCCAATTAAACTAATCAAGAGAAGAGTGCCAAGTTGTTTTATTGGAAGAAGCTGGAAGCAGGTTGGATTAAGCTCAATACTGATGGATGTAGTTGTGGGAATCTAGGTGATGTTGGTGCAGGTGGTGTGATACGTAGTCATGACGGAAAGCTTATTAATGCTTTTGCAGTATCAATGGGGTCTGGCACAAATAATTTTGCAGAGAAGATGGGTTTGTTGCATGGCCTTAGACAGGTGAAAAGATTGGGAGCAACCTGTGTGGTGCTAGAGCTCGATTCCTTGGTTGTTGTTAACTAGATCATAACAACACGTTGTAACACCTAGTATTTGGAAGACTATTAGAGTGTAATTCTAAAATTGATTCATCAAATTGATTTTCAAGTGCAGCATGTTTATCGTCAAGGAAATAGTTTGACAGATTTCTTGGCATGTATAGGTGTTGATGGCATCTCGAGTTCATGGGATTTCTTAAGAGAGTTGCTGAGGGAGGTGAGAGGTTTGTTGAGACTGGATTATTTGGGTTTGCCATATCTGAATTGTGAGGTTTTTTGTATTAGGTCCTTTTAGTGTTATGTTTTGGGTCGTTTGAGTTTTTGTAAAGGTCTTCATCCACCAAAAGTGAGGATGGGCACTAGCCGGGAAAGTGACGAGGGTGAGTTAATACTGGCCTCAAGCTCTCCGAGATGGCAAAAGCTATGCACGGAAGTGTCAAATATGCCAAGAGTACGCCCAAATTCCCCATTGCCCGCCAGAGAAGTTGACATCGATCACCTCACCTTGGTCATTCGCGCAGTGGGGGGTCAATTTGGTTGGCCCACTTCCCCTGGGCAAAGGTGGGTCAAGTTCATTGTGGTCGCGGTCAATTACATTACCAAGTGGGTCGAGACTAAAGCCTTAGCCACTATCACTGCAAGTAATAATACGCGATTCCTATGGAAATCAATAGTTTGTAGGTTCGGCATCCCACACACTATCACCTCAGATAACGGGAGGCAGTTCGACTTCGACTATTACATAAATTAGTGCCAAGACTTGGGGATTGAGTTTTGATACTTGTTCTTGAGGCACCCGTAGTCCAATGGACAAGTCGAATAAACTAACAAGACACTGATGGGAATATTGAAGAAACGACTCGACGACAGAAAAGGTGCATGGGCTGGGGAACTCCCCGTCGTGCTCTGGGCCTACTGGGTCACAGTAAAGACACCAATCAGGGGAACCCCCTTCACTCTCACCTATGGACATGAGGCAATGCCGCCAGTAGAAATTGGACTTTCCACGTATAGAGTTCAACACTGCAAACAAGAGTCCAATAACAGATGACTGGAGGAACAACCGGACCTGCTAGAAGAAGTATGGCTGGAAGTAGAGATAAAGGTCGCATTTGACAAAAGAAGGGCCAAGAAGTGTTTCAACAAGCGCGTACGACTGAGGATATTCCAAGTAGGGGAATTGGTACTCAAAGAAATGGGAACAACGATGCAAGATGAAGGAAAACTGGGCCCCCTCTGGAAGGGTCCCTACTTGGTCATCGCCACAAATCGACCAGGTTCCTATCGCCTTAAAGATTCCCAAGGAAACGAGCTACCGCACTCATGGAACGCTGAGCACCTGTGGAAATAATACTGCTAAGCCGACACCCTTGTCATAATTTCTATACCTTCATGTGAAAGTTGGTGGATGTAATCCAAATATGTATTTTGTCTTGTCTATATTATTGATTTTAGGAGTATAATGTGACAAGGAAATCGTTCTGCACATCAACAAGGTCAACGTCGCCAATTGAAAACTTCAACAACTTACCTCCCCACGAGGCTAAAAGGGAAGGATAGGCCTAAAAGGTTGCCCTATCCCTCTTGCGGAGGAGTGCGGGTTGGCTCTTGGTCAGTCAAAGATAAAACTTACATTCCTCGTAGGCGTCAATAGGCGAGAGCAGGTCCAGTAACATACTACCCGAACGACTTACCTCTTTGCTAGATACCATAGGGAAATGTAAGCCTTAAGGTTGCCTTATCCCTCCCATATCGGAGAGCGGGATCAGCCTCACGGCTACCTGAATAACTTACCCTGGCTTCCGATACGACGAAGTATGGGATCAGTGCCAGCTTGATCCAAACTTAGGCTTTCCTATGGTGTCAACGGGTGGGAGCGGGTTCAGTAACAGACTAGCCGAATAACTTTCCTCCCTGCGGGATACCATAGGAAAATATAGGCCTAAAAGTTGCCTTATTCCTCTTGCAAAGGAGAGCGGGACTAGCCCCACGGTTACCCGAATACTTACCCCGACCCCCACAGCAATGAAGGTGCAAACCAATCATATCGTTGTCCGAATTGCCTCCCCGGGGGACAAAGAGGTAGAATGGCATAAGGCATTTTGACCTTTCCCCGTTGGAGAGCGGGCCAAGTCTATAGACTGCCCGAATAATGAAGAGATAGATTCAGTCATTACTAATGGAATCTACATGACCGAGATCACCATCAATAACTTACCTCCCCACGAGGTGAAAGGGACGGGTCACGCCAGAGGTGGCTCTATCCCTCTAGCGGAGGAGTGCAGGTCGACCTTTGGCCACCCGACATATTATCAATGGAATGCCATCTCCAGCTACAGAATGCCAAACGGATAGTGACTCAGGGCTTCATCGCATCCCGGCAAAACAGCTCAGGTTTGCGAATTCACTAACAGGTTTGACTTGTGCAGCATGTCTTACTTACCTTCCCGTGAGGGTCAATAGGCGGGACCAGCCTTAAGGAGGCCCAGCCTGCATCACATTGAAGTGTAGGTTCAGTCTTTTGACTGCCCATCATTACTTTCGAGATGGCATAGCACAACCGGACATCTCCTACTTACCTTCCCGTGAGGATCAACATGTGGGTCCAGCCTTAAGGCGACCCAGCCTACCTCACAGCGAAGTAAGGGTTCAGTCTTTTGGCCTCCCAGGCACCTGAATAGGGAGGCAGGTCACTTGACTGCTCGGCCAACTTCCGTACATGCTCCATGCGGTCAAACCTACCCCCTGCAAGGCAAAAGGGACCAATCACGCCTAAGGCGACTCTATCCCTCTAGCAAGGGAGTGCCTCGATATATTTGTCGGCCAAACTTCCATCTACAAAAAGGCCAACGACAGGCGGGGTCATTGACCGTGACTAGGCGCGGGCGGGGTAGACCACAGAGAATTGCTGAAGAAAAATCCTTTCCAACTGCGCCCTACCCAAGCCGACCCAAAGAAAAAAGAAAAATAAAAAGGTGCTGGAAGTGCGAGAAGAAATATGGCAAGGAAAATAGGGAAACAATACAACAAGGTAAATGTGGAGACAGTACAATCAGATAAAAAAAATCAATTTACTACTTATGTAGGATTACAAAAGACATGTTACATCATAAGGCCGTTTGAAGCCACTGAACTACAAAGAATAATTCACATCGGGAAGCTCATACATTCCACAAAACAACCTACAGTACCACCTGCTCCACGCATACATGTATAGGAGAAAATTCCTTGGAAGGGTCCGTGGTCGTAAACCTTACCAAGACCGACTCAGCAGCCATGACCGACCACCACATAACCATAGAACCGCACCACAACAACCAAGTCCGATTGAGTCAATCTTCTGGGTGCTGCATGGGGCAAAGGCCTCCACCATTACGACGTGTCAATAATGCCTGAGATTCCCTCAAAACGGCAACAGGTATGTTATGAGGCAATTAATTGAGTCATATGGTGGACGCACTATCTGGAACCCCAATAGTAGAGAATTGGCAAGAAAATCTGCACAAAAATTATGCCCTTATAAATCAGGCTTGATTCCGGCAGAGCCACCACTAAGCCTCCGAGATGGCCCGCCGACCCTAGAAGATGGCGGCGGAGTCAAAGCATAATAAGCAAAAGGGCAAGAATGAGAACAGGAGGTCTAGGACCCAACAACAAGGGATTGGCGAGGAGATCCACCCGAAGAGTCTGCCATCATAAGGTGGGTTCATTTCCTGCCAAACTGCCACCAAAGCAACTCGAGATCAGGCCCACTCTGAGCATGTCATGTCGCCACAAGGACACCTCATGTGGAGAAAAGTCACCCAGGCTCATAGCCCAAAGGTCACATTGGGGGTTCTGAAAGAGGAAGGTCTTCATCGATTCCCTTCATTGTTGCCAAACTGCCACGCGTCATTACGAACCCCGAGGACATAGGACAACTCATTGCGCAAGCCACAAATGGTTGCTTCCCTACCCTCATGCATCAGTTGGTTCATGGTCAGAATAGTCTTCGCATCCAGTCTTTATTGCCTCCCCTCCTTCAAGATCTTCCTCTTCATTACCAGCGACTTGTTAGCCTCGTTGACCTTAGAGTCAAGCCATTTGATCTACAGGCCATCAATGTCCTATTGCCGACGAAGCTCCAGAACATTAGCCTGCAATTGCTCCCGTCCTGACTGACATTGGTCTAGAGATTTTTGCAGCGTGTCCCTAGCCTTGCAAGCTAGTGAGGCCTCGATGTGGAGTTGATCGACCTCCTTTTGGGACCGGACTAGGTCAGCTAGGGCTCCCTTAACCGCGTCCCTCTGTTCCCGCTCAAAGATCGCGCTTTCCGTGGTAGTATGGACTTGAGAGTGAAGGTCATAGTTCTCTCTCTCAAGCACCGCTAGGCTATCCACAAGGAAGGCAACTAGGCGCTCCAACCCCTACAACAAAAGGCGAGTGTTTTTTTAAAAAAAAGAAAAAAAAAAAGGGAAGAGGCATGAAAGAAAGCGGCAAGTAAAGTTTATCCCGGTAAGTAGCTCCCTGGCGTTCCTTTCCGCTCTATGGACACGATTTGCCCGGCCATTCGAATATCCTCAGGAACCTCCCAGCGACTTCCCTGCTATCATCAGCGACACCGATGAGTCCCTCACCGGGAACATCGCCCACCGTCTCTACCGCACCACCGGGCCAGGCGGCTTCGGCCTCAGACGTTGTGTCGATAAAAACTCTCTAGGCCGGTGACACGATGCAATGCAGAACGATAGGCGATGCCAACTCTTTAGACACTCTTAGGGGCGTAGGGAGACGAAGCACCAAATGGACAGCCCCCTAGAAGGAATGGCAACAGCAACACTGTCCGAGTCGGTGGGGGTGGGAGAGATGCTGCAAGGTGTTTTTCCCTTCCCCACGATCGATGGGCTAGCAGGACGAAGGGAGGCAAGCGTGGCGGTCTGATTCATGGGAATCCCCGCATCAGAGTGCTGGCCGGCGGGGGGAACCATGTATCGACGGAGGCTATCATCCGACAGTAGAGCCTCCGAATACACTTCGTTTGAATGTGCCGCCACGCAGTACCTGACAATCCCCAGTCTCGCTTCCTTATTGGGATTTGGTTTTGGGCGGCAAATCGAAATGTCAGAAACAGTGCTCCAGTTGGCACGGAAAAAGAACAGCCACCTAACGGCCTGCCTGACTAGATATTCCCAACTGTTGACTGGCAAAAAAAGAACTTGCAGTTATATCCCTTCACCACCTTATTCCGCCCCTCTATCCGAGCCAGTTCCTGAACAGGCTGGAAGCTATAGACATGCCGACCCTTCCGCACTAAATTATGGGTAATAAAGAATTCACGGGCGATCAGATCGGGATAGTCCGACCCGGCCTCCTCCAAGGCATGGCACCAAATGACACAACATGAGACCAAAATCCTCCATGCAACAAGGAGGAGCTAAGCAAGCACCAGCTCAAAGAAAGACATCACTTAACGCACTGGCCGGGGAACTGGCAACCTTAGGCCACATAAGAACATTGCAGGATATGTTGAAACGCTGGTACAATAGCCTTCCTCATCCACTGCTCCACCGGTGGGAAGGTGCACTTCAAGCTCCATCCAAAGTCGTTTTCAGTTCCTCCAATTCCTCGGGAGTAACTGTTGACCGCTAGAAAAATCCTACAAAATCATCTGTAAGGGAGTCGCCTTGGGCGGCAGAAGCTGGAGCGGCTCCGGAGGTCGCCGCACGGGCTCCAGAGTGCAAAGATTTCTTTTGGGCCATAACGACAAGGAGAGATTTATGAAAATACTTCACAAGAACAAAAGCAGAAATTGCGATGGGCCACTCAACTGGAGGGGAGGCCTTATATATATAGATGGGGGGAAGATCCCCTTATCGAGGCGTCATAACTCAGCGTATCTCACACGTGTCCCACCCAAGTACCAAGATCCCTCGATTAACATGACTGTTGTAAATTAAATGTGAAATACGTTATCCTTTGGAATGATGTGCAAATTAATGACTACAAAATACACAGACGTGGCGAAGAGGCTGGAAGGGTGCCATTAAATGCAAAAACGTGGCCAACGTTGCACTTTCATATAAACGAAATACAGACGGTCACTCAGCATGCGGCCAGGTGAGCTGAGAACTTAATCGGGTCTAAAATAAAGGAGATGAAAGAAATTCCTCCCGGACCTGTCTGTGAAGAATTGCGGGGTAACTGTAAGGGAAAATCTCCCCTCAGGAAAGGCCCATAGGACCTCGGCCTAGAAACCCAATCCAATGGGATTTTTACCCAAGCAAGAAGCTAACTATCAACTAGGGAGAGGCGTCGTCTGTGGGATAAGACGGCTCGACTTGTCACAACGGTGGCCTCCTTTGAGAACAAAATATGCACAGGATACATAGGAAACCCGAAGGACCCTCGATTCATCTGCATCAGAGTATCAACGACTCACATAAACCGGATTGAGGCTCATGGAGCCACCCCACATTAATGATGTTGCAAATCAAGTCACACCCCACAATTATGAAGCCGAGACAGAGCCACACCACATTTAAAGACTCTGACAAAATGAACAGTAAAACAAACCCGAACTTCATGAGAGCAGACATGATCATCTCTTCAAACCCTAATATAAATAGTTGATCCCAAATACGAGAAAAATCAATTTCTATGGAAGCTTTATGGCACTCGGTTAAGGCTGTTATTGCTTGGGTTGGGCTGAGGCTAAAAGCTAGGAATAAAATGTAGGTGGGGGATGAGAAGGTGTTGGCTGCTTTGTCTATACTGCTTAAAGTCCCCAAGTAAAAAATTGTGCGTATTGTTAAATGGCAAAAGTCGACCAGTGGATGGTTCAAATTGAATGTCGATAGAAGTTGTCGTGGAAATCCTAGTAGGATGGGAGCGGGAGGTGTTACTAGAAATGATGAAGGGAAGTTGAAGTTGGCTTTTTCCACAGGTTTGGGTCATGGTACGAATAATGTTGCATAACTTATGGCACTTCTTCATGGCTTGAGACATAGTAGAGAGCTTGGCATAATGAAGTTGGAAGTGGAGTTAGACTCCGTGTTAGATGTACACTGGCTAGAGCAAAAGCGTTGTGGGATCTAGTATCTTGAGGATTAATGGGAAGAAATTCAAGAAAAATTTTCTTCTAGGCAATTTGTGGTACGTCATATTTTTAGGGAATGCAATGCTGGCGCTAATTTCCTTACTCGCATGGCTTCTGGCTTGCCCAAAATGTGGTTGCTATATGCTGATAACCTTATCTGCTTAAGGGTATTTTGAAATTAGACAAGTTAGGCCTTCGGATTTTGAGATGCTAGTTCTTCTTTGCTGTTGGTTTTTTGGTAAGTCTAGGTTGTTCATTTGCATCCTTATACATGGATTTCCTCTCCGTTATTGAGAACCTTTAATAATACTATTAGGCGATGGCCTTTAAAAAAAAGGATAGAGAGAGAAAAAAAAAGGAAAAGGAAAAAGAAAAGCGTAGGAAAGAGAAAAGTACTACGTTGGAAAGTGAGGTTGAGTGGGAGCTCCGATCTCGCTTTGCCCCCGGTGGCCGTATTCTTTGGTGGAGGACAGTGGTGTGCTACAGTAGAGAGAAAGTGGGTTGACACAGTGCGACACTTTCATGTATTATAAGTTGTTCAAACGAACTATTTTATGAAGTATCATTTCTAAAATATTTTTTGGGTTGATTGTTTTGTCTGTCATGAAGTATGAAAACAAAGCCAAGACTTACTCGAGACAAATGAAGAGCGAGAATGATGAAAATCTTTATTTCTATTTAGACTCATGACAAATTTACTGGTTTAATTTAAAGAACTTTCTTCAATTAATTTCATTTCATATTGTAGTTATCTTATCTAAGTTAAAATTAGGATTGATCAAATGGTCCGAGACACAATTATTTATAAGATAGTTCATGAATTGGGTTTCTATAACCTCTGATCACCTTCATTTAAAATAGGGGGCGGCTACTATAACAGAATAGTACGGATCCCTACCCACTATTTTGGTGACAAATCAAAAGCACATCAAAGATACGAGTGAAATGACAACACTTAAATTAGTTAATACGGAGTGGATCGATAATGTCCACTCATGTCTCCAACAAATAAAATTTAGGCTAGGCTTGGACGAAATGATTTGTAAATCAGCATTGCTACGTACAACCGGCATGCAGAACCGTTATGTAATTATGACATCAGCATTTGTCAAATATTAAAAACAATTAAAAAATTGACTGAAAATCTGAAACCGATTGAAACTCTTTGTTTGAGTCCAAAATTCACCAAAACAATAAAAAAACTCTCCAAAGCATACATCCAAAGAAACCTTTGGCCTCATCCAAAGCTTACATCACCTCCTCATCCATGGCTGCCCCTGGTCCTCTCCACCCTGCTAGCATGCCTTTTGGCATCTCCTCCTAACATCCTTTTTCTACCTCGTAAGCCATCTTGTAAGTGCAAGTCCCTTCTTTTTCTTTTTTCTTTTTTTTGAGGGGCTTCTTCATTTCTTGGAGGTTTTTTTTTCTTTTCTTTTTTATTTATTTATTTTTTTAATAGAGTTTCTTCATTTTCTAATTCTTAATCTTGAACTAAGGTCATTGGTTTTCTTTTATGGGAAAACGAAGGGAGCATTTCTTCGAGAGGTAGAGTAGAAAATTTACACTACATAAATATTAATAGAAATTAAACTCTTGATTCACAATAAATGAAGATTCCACCCAACAAAAAAAAAAAGAAGGAATAAAAAAAAAAAAGAGAAATAAAAGACTGGGGACACAGGAACAAGAAAGTGGTGGAGAAGACGAACAGTGACTTTGGGTGTTCGTGGAGAACACGATGACTAACTGTGGAGAAGATGAAGATTGGGCTGCGGCGGGCTTCGACTTCGTGGGGTGGTAACTTCATGGAGGACGATGGGGTTTCGTGTAGATGTAGAAGATGAACAAATGAAGATAGAGTGAAGAGTTTCATTCGTGGGGATGCGGGCGAAACGGAAGCAAAGACAGAGTGCAAACGACGTCGTTGCTTTGCCATGTTGGATACGATGTTGCAGGGGTTATCCAAGGCGGTTGCAAGTAGCATTTTTCTTTATAAATAATAATAAAAATGTGATGAATAAATAATAATAATAAAAGATAAAAATTTTTTTATAAAAATTAATAATAAAATATTAAATAGTAGTAAATTTATCACTACCCAAAAACAGTATTAATTAATGTGCATGCCTGATGGAACACGTTTAGTTAATAGCCTAATTAGCAATACAATATTAATCCAGCTTTATTATTTAGATAATATTAATTAATTAACGTAGGTGGATTCGTAAACACATTTAACAGCTGGAAACATTAATATATATAGAATATTCAGCAAATGGTGTATATTTAAAGCCATGAATGTGAAGATATGCTCCCAAGTAATTATCCGTTCAGTCAGTCCCATCCAAAACCATATATACTGTGAAGTACAAGTTCTACAAATTAAATGCCTTTCTCAATGGCTCTTCACACTCTTGGTTCGCTCCCTGTTAGCAATTTCGCTAGACAATATTTCCCGTCTAAACCTCCCATGATCTCTCATGTAACAACCAAAAATGCATCCACAAGTATCACCGTTAATCCGTGTCCTCTCCGGTGCATGGCCAGTAGTACTGTTAATGAAATCTCTGATAGTCCCGTTACTACTCGCCGAGCTGCTAACTATCAACCTGCCTTGTGGAAGGACAACTACATCTTGTCATTGACTAGCGAATATGTGGTACTACATCTGATTATTAATGGAATTTATATATGTTATTGTTTTCTTTTTTTATGAGTAGTGGTACATATACAATTCTTTTTACAACTATATTTTAAAATAATATAGAAGTTAGGTTTATCTGAAGAATTTGAATTCTATGAGCTAGACATGCATGCGGGCATTAATATCACATTTTCTGGTCGTAGATCAACATATTGTAAAATGGTTGTATTCATATGATCATGCATTATTCTTGTTTAATTAATTAAATTCTCAGTAATGAAAATTTTGAATTTCAAGGGGGAGCCATACACTAGACGAGCTGATCAGTTGAAGGCAGAAGTTAAGAGAATGTTTCACAAAGTGGTAGATCCATTAGAGAAACTTGAGCTGATCGATGTGTTACAAAAACTTGGATTATCGTATCACTTTGAGGATGAAGTAAAGAGGACATTGGAAGCTATATACAACACAATTCATCAAGCTGGTGATATTTGCAAGAAGGAGAATTTATACGCCACTTCACTTGAATTTAGGCTACTAAGACAGCATGGATATAGTGTCCCTCAAGGTAAACAACCAAATTCTACTCATGCTTTGATAGAAATAAATAATAATAATGGGAAGCTTAGGTCTCGTTTGTTTTTGCAGATTAGATGAGTGGAGATTAAAGTTAAAAAATTGAATAAATTATTGTTAGAATATATATTTTTAATATTATTTTTGTTTTAGGATTTAAAAAAGTTGAATTGTTTATTTTATTTTGTGTGAAAATTTGATAAAATCGTAATGATGAGATAAGAAGAGTTTAGATGAATTGTAAAAACAAACGAGGCCTTAATTAGTTAACCCATCATTTATAGATTATTATTAATAATAAGTGAGTTTTGTCTATTGCAGAAATTTTCAATATTTTCATGAATGAAAAGGGGAAATTCAAGGCAAGCCTATGTGATGATCCTAAGGGATTGCTGTACTTATTTGAAGCCTCATTCCTTTCTATAGAAGGCGAAACTATCTTGGATGAAGCAAGAGCGTTTGCAACAAAACAACTCGAGGAGTACGTGGAGCAAAACAAAAATCAAAATCTTTCTACTTTCGTGGGCCATGCCCTAGAGCTTCCATTGCATTGGAGGATGCTAAGGTCGGAAGCAAGGTGGTTCATTGATACATATAGGAGGGAAGTAGGCATGAACCCTGTCTTGTTAGAACTTGCAGAATTGGATTTCAACATGGTACAAGCAGTCCATCAACAAGATGTAAAACGAGAGTCGAGGTAAAAGTAGCCATGTTTATTTGAAAGGTAATAAAACGCATTGCTACTATTTTTCTGGAACTGATATTCTCTTCTTTTGTTTATATATATTAAGGTGGTGGAAGAGCACTGGCCTTGGAGAAAAGTTGGGCTTTGCAAGGGATAGGTTGATGGTGAATTTCTTATGGACTGTTGGCAAATCATTTCAGCCTCACTTCGGATATGGTAGGAGAATGATAACAAGGCTCAATTGCCTGATAACAACAATAGATGATATCTATGATGTTTATGGATCTTTTGAACTTGAGCTCTTCACGGATATTATTGAGAGGTTGGTTATAAATATTAAGAAAATTTCTATTTTATAATAATTTTCATTGTCATTCTCTCTACATCCCTTGAAGTGTCATCAAATGATTGGTACATAAGTAAAACATAATAAACAGTCTTCAATCATTTATTATTATATAATGAGATTGTGAAAAGATGACGACAAAAGAGATGATAAATAGTATTACTTATATATTAATGGGCTTTAAATCTCTAGACTTAATGTTCCGTAGAGGACCATTTTTATGGATACTAAGTATACTTCTTGTGATTATAGATGGGATGTCAATGCGATCGATCAGCTCCCATATTATATGCAGATCTCTTTCCTTACACTCAATAATTTCGTTAACGAAATGGCTTTTGACATCCTCAAGGAACAAGAACTGAATGTCATTCAGTACCTTCGAAAAGCGGTATGACCTCAAATTCTTTTTTATATATAAGTACATATTATAAATATTGAAACGGTACAAAATGAGGGGATGATCAGAACTCTAATAAACACCTAAAGTCAGTCAACATAGTAAGAAGTAATGCTATATACAGTACGCAAGTATCGTGCAGTCGCTTTGAAAAAGAGTGGAGTCTACAATTAAGATTGTGGGTCTCAAATTTATTTACTTTTTTCAAAGTGATTGTGCCTTACTTGCGCACTTATGACTTGCAACTATCATTTCTTCCTAGTAAATGACAGCCAAAAAATAAAGAAGGCCGGAACAACAAAATCTGCAAGCTCCAAATATAAAGAGTTTGGATTCAGATTTGAAGAGCATGGGTCGTAGAATCTTTCTTGAGGTCTATTGAGTTAGGTAAGTAACAAATTATCTGGACATTGATATGGGTTGGTGTTGGTATCAGTATAAGTAGTAGTCAGCTACAGTGAGGATAGTACAGGACAGAGGTGGTGGGGACAATTAATAGAAATGGCAAAAAAGCAAGAGAGAAAGGATTGTCGGTAAGGAAGATGGAGAGAGAAAAAAGAACTTCACCTAGGTATGCTATGGAGACGACGTTGAAAGGAGGAATAAGATAAGAGTAAGACGAAATGGAAGGGGAGAAACCTCCATGAAGTCGCTTTCTTCTAGAACTTCTTGAGTGAGGGAAGATGGATCACGGAGTATTGGTATGGGCTTAAAGAGGACGGAGAAGTTACAGAGAAGAGTTATTTTGTTTGTTTGTTAAGTATGTGAATGTATACTTCTTCTAGTTCATTAATGTTTTACTCTAAATGTTTCAGTGGATAGATCAATGTAGATCTTACTTGGTGGAGGCAAAGTGGTACTACATGGGATATACACCTTCACTTCAAGAATACTCTCAGAATGCATGGATTTCAATATCGGGACCGGTTATTCTTGCACATGCGTATTGTTTTACCACATTTCCAATGACAAAGGAATCCTTGGCATCTATGGAAGATAACATGACTAATATAATCTATTGGTCCTCAATGATTTTACGACTTGCAAATGATCTTGGCACATCCTCGGTATGTAAATTGCACATTCCTTGGGGTTTCATAAGAAATTATTTCAATTACATCACTCTAATCTGTTTAGAAAATAATATTCTCGTACACATGATGCTTTGAAACTCAGATTGAATTAAAGAGAGGTGATATTCCTAAATCAATTCAATGTTATATGAACGAAACTGGTGCCAGTGAAAAAGACGCTCGTGAGCACATAAGATATTTGATCAGCGAAGCATGGAAGAAGATGAACAAAGAACGAGCTACTAGTTCTTCGTTCTCACAAGCGTTTATGGAATATGCAATGAATTTGGCAAGGACGGCCCAGTGCATATACCAATACGGGGATGGGCATGGTACACAAGACCGCGAGACTAGGGATAATGTATTATCATTGCTTATTAATCCCATTCCTTTACGTAAATGAATTTAGTATGTTTGTATCAGCTAGCTCTAATACTATCTAAACTCCACAAAAATAAATCATGGTGGCTAATACCTCAGTTTGTGAGGAGCATTAATTAATGTATGCATCGCTAATATATAGTACTACCTGTACTTCAGTCATTGGGAAATGTTTTTTTCCATGGATTTACTCAAGCATTTGAATTAAAATAATTGTACTTCTGTGATACTAGTATGTGAGACTGATACTCTCTTACGAGAGTTTCGAAGTTAAGACAATGTCCATCGTAAAGAAATTTGTGTGCGGGGAGGCGTATAACAGATGTGTAGTTTGGCTTGTATTTGAAGTTTTTATCTGTATTGACTAGTCACAGGTGTAACTTCCTTTATGGATGAAATGAAGTCTATTTCCTATAAAAAAAAAAAAAGTATATGATTTATGGGATCTCATAATATTGCTTGAGAATTAGAAGTTTTGGCTCTTTATAAGGTTCCAATGGCGTTTCAATTGTAATATCATTGATCAGTTCTTTTGGAAAATAGGTCATATGATTTAGACTTTTCAGTAGGGCGTTACAACTTCCATATGATAGAATGATAATTCTTTCATGATCACCTCCAAAAATTAAAGAGCGGGCCAGGATTAAGATCATTAGAATTCTGGCTAGACAATATATATGCCATATATAGATGCATATATAGATTGGAGATAATATTTTAATTTATTATAACACTAATAGTCTTAATTTCTAGAACAGATCATTTATATAGCTAGACCATTAATCCTAGAATATATGCGCTTTAATGAATTTTTCAAGATTTATACACAATTTTTCAAACCGTACGCATGCATTCTTTCGAATGGAAGTCACTAAAAGGACTGATTACAATTATTTTAATTCAAATGCTTGATTATCGTATGTATTCTTAAAAACTGAGGCATTGCTCCTCACAAACTGAGGCATGATCATCATCCTCTTATAAAAAGCCTTTTTTCTTTTTAATGCTGCAAATGAAGGAAATCCCCATGTATTATATAATAAATTGCTCTAACGTACTACTTTAAGCTGAAAGAAAGATTGATTTAAATATGGTTAGTACTGCAGCTTCATAGCATGTACTTTGGCACGTGCTCAATAATTCACATATAGATTTGGAGAATATTAAAAGGAAAAAAAAAGTGAAGACTAAGGTCGGTAGGTTTTGATAATGAGTTGAGATAAAATTTGAAAGTTGAATAACACATTGTTAGAATATATATTTTTAATATTATTTTTGGTTTGGGATTTGAAAAAAGATAAAGCGGAATATTTCATCATATCTCTTGACGTAAAATAAAATATTTAAAAATATTGAGTTATTGATACTCAAATAATGATAATAAATTAAGGATTATAAAGAAGAAAGGTAGCAATAATAACACTAGTATTAAAGGACTAAGAGTGAAAAAGTGACTTTACAAAGGGGGATATTTATTTTCATAAACATATTTTTGAATTGGATTAAAGTTGCATGGTGCATGGCAGGTGAACCAACCCTATTTTCCTAATCCCCTACAACATTCCCTATTTGGACATTAGATCGATCTTCCCCTGATCAGCCTATATATATCCTGAAAATATAGAATTAAAGTATTATAGCTTGTCTAAAAAATTAGATCATTAGAGATGGAAAGACGCCTTAAAGATATAAATTTAATTATTTAAATTATACTATAATAATTTTCATCGTCAGAATACTTCTTAATAAGTGTGTTCAAAATTTAATTAAATTAGAGATGAAGTGTATAATAGAATTTAAACTTAATTATTTAAATAATATTCTAAAATCTTATAGCTAACAAAAATTAAAACACGCCCCAAGGTTTGGTTCCAACGTCCTTTGCCACGGGACGATTTGTCCTGCGAGGGTTCATGGAGGTTTCGCGACTCACTTTTTATGTATATATTTTGATACAATTAATTAATTTATATATACCCGGATTCCTAAAAAAAAGTAGATGGAATTTGTACCATATATAGTGGACGGAAAAGGCAATTTGATAACATAGAATATGTGCAATGATCATTAAAGAGGAAACTTGAGACTCGGGTTACTTCTATTTAATTAATTTAAAAGGAAAATGGCGGCCTAAACTATTGTCTAATTAATGGAATAAATTACTTTCCTACTACTAAAGCCACGGCCAATAAATGAGACTCAGGTTACTGCATGCTAGCTATAAAATACAAATGGCGCTTTTGACCATAAAAGAATTTCGCAAAATAAACTCATATATCATGTGGTGGCTTGTGGTCTATATACATATTATATATATATATATATATATATATATATATATATATATATATATATGTATGTCATATTAGTTTATAAATTCATTTTTGTAAAATTTCTTTATGACTATATCGCTTCTCTGAATAAATTAAGTTTATTTAATCCATCAATGTACGTGATTAATTATAAATAGCTTTCTAACATATGCAAATCTTATATTTATTCACAAAAGAATATATATATATATATATATATATATATATATAGCTCTCCAACATATATGTGCAGAATTTGAAATGATTAGTATGGGTTTGGAGCATCTCTTTCTTCGTCTCACGGTTCTTTGATACATATAAATAACTAAAATATAATTATAAGATTAATGCCTAAAAAATTAAAATTCCAAATGAGGTTGGAAGTTTTAGAAGGGAATATTCCACACCCCTTCCAAAATAAGGTTGGGATGGGAATGCTCAAATTTCTATAGACATCTATATATCTAGATTCTCTCCAATATATTTAAGCCTATCCAAACGATCGATCGAATTAATCTTTAATAATTCCTTATCTTTAAGGTTTAAAATTTCTTTACTGAGATTATATATTTCAAATATTGGGTATTGTGACTTAGAAAATTCTGACAGTCTGTGTCATGAATTAGTTTCCTGTTTGATAAATTCTGCTTTTGGTCATGATCATATGACCGAAAGCGTAACAGCACTGCATGCATGCATGCACCAGATGATGAATCCAATCCCTTTTGACAACTAGCTAGCTAGGACCATGCAACTTTTACCAATATTATAGAAACATGCAATTTCCCGTCGCAATAGGCTGCATTCCCATGCATTTAGCCATTTTCCCTTTCCCTTACCTGTTACTTAGGATATATAGAAGAATTTGAACAACTCCCTTGACTTGAAATATTCAAATTGCCTAAAATTGGGATTATATATATGCTGACGTTGCTTGTCACAAGTATTGCACCCGCACTTATAAGGCTTCAGGCCTAGATCATGGTACTATAATATCCCCTTTCTTAACCTCCAAGAAATATTGACCAATATTAGGTAAATCTGTTGTGGATGTAGTTCTTTCATCAGTTCGATCGGGCCAAAATGTTGATCATTTGTTGCTGCTTTTGTCTATTTTTAGGTGATGATATCGTGATATTAAAACTGCCTTTATCTAACATTGGAAGAATATCGTAAATATCTTTACATGTTATTGTATTTTGTTTGGTGGAAATAATTTGTGATGCTGTAATTTTTTAGAACTTTTAAATGAGAAATATAGTTTTCAAGCTACGAAAAAGTACTGCATGATCTACGAAATATAGCTCTACAGTAGAGGGGGGGGGGGGGGAAGAAAGAAAGAAAAAGATGACGCGGAAGGAAGGATACAGAAGGAACAGAATGAGAAGAAATGTAGATCAGAGAGAACATAATTAACGAAAGTGCAGATATATATTTAGCGAAAGTAAGAGAGGAAAAGAATAACTTCTACTTTTTCAAAACATATATATATATATATAATACTAACAAAAGATCATGTGAGACACTGATGTTTGGGGTAGTTGTGTGTTTGCGTGTGCATGATACCAACTCCTTTTAATTTGATATAAAACCCAGAATAGCTGAGGTTTCTCACAGTTTCATTGTCCAGTTGTTTGCTGATCTCTTTGTGCTTCAGAGTAGAAGGTTTAGTCTTTGTGTGTGTTAAGCAGTAAGCAGTGATGAACGACCCTAAGTACCCATATGCTTACCCTGCCCAAGGTATGCCGACTTCCTGATCATCAGTGTCCTACCTACTACTTCGTTCGTCTCTCTCTTTATTTTCTGCTAGTATTTTCGGATTAAAGCCTTCAATTTTTCTTGTCGAATCACGGGTTGAACTACTAACTAAAAACTAGAATTTAAAAAAGGATTAAACTTTCCTTTGTTTGAGTGGGAAAGGTCTAAAATATAAATTTCTGCGATTAGCATGATCAGGAATAGTACTCTTTAATGTCTTTGAAGATATATTCCTTTCGGCACATCATGCTGCTACATGCTTTTCTGCATGAGTTAATATATATGTTTGTCACTTCACTTAATTAGTCTCACATATTTGATTTTTGTTTTGAAGAATTCTGCATTAATATTGCATGGTAGTCTTAAATATTTTCCTGGCCTCTTAGAATATGATGAAATCAATGATTTTTTCTAAATCAATTTGCTTACATTTTTTGTCAACTTGGTCGGGCGTTAATCTTTACAGGTTATTATCAAGGACCCCCAGTGATGGCACCTCCGCAATATGCTGCTGCACCACCAAGGAGATCAGAACCAGGTTTCCTTGAGGGATGGTAAATTAATGTCTCACCATCACCATGCATGTGTCTGCAATATTAGACTTCCATATCTCTGATCTCTTACAAAATAATTTTTTTTTTTTAAAAAAAAAAAAGAAAGAGTGTGATTTCACATATAATCATCTCAATAGTTCCTGAAGGTGCTTTATTTTGTCTTAAATCTTAAAAAAAATGATTTTGTTTTGGGTGTTTTTTTGCAGTTTAGCGGCTCTCTGTTGCTGTTTCCTAATTGACGAGTGTTGCTGCGACCCATCCATAATTTTTATGTGCTGATCATCATCCTGCACGTAATTTCATGCACGTACGAATATTTCCCGCTTATAAATAGTATCATGCTCGAAGAAGTTGTTATTGGCCGTGATCAGTTAAATTCACGCGTGTGTACATGTACGTAGACTTTGTTTTAAATTTGCAGTTTCTATGTCTATTGATCTTTGTATGGTGTAGTTTCTCAGAGACTATATATAATATTCATCAATTTCTCTTTATAATTTGGTATGCTGGTTTGCAGTATTCCTTATATATATATACATATATATATAATATATATTTCGAGAAGTAGTAATATTGTTGTGAAAGAACAAGTGAAATCAAATACAAGCAAATTAATTACACGGCACAAACTTAACACGGTCTATCAACGTGCCTATGTCCACAGAGCTGCAGAGGATTTTATCACAAAATATACTTTGGGACGAAATTTTACTGTTCAGAACACTTAGGGCATACTAAACTATTCATTAGTCACATATTGAGATCTCTGACTAACACTCGCTCGAGCTACCTGTCGAGTAAGACTCGAGTGAACTCTCTACTTGAGTTTCGCTCGAGCCACCTATCGCGCTAACATCGAGCAAATTTTCTGCATGATGCTTTTCCTAATAGCAAATAATGTCAAGAATTTTTCCCAGGGACGTTGCCCCTGGACCCCCTATTGACTCAATGTGACACCCCAACCTTCACTTGAGATGGAACAGAGACTTAGAGCATTGGGACATGTAACACAAGGTTACATACTCACGTTAATGACAGTTAATATGCAATGCATCCTACAAATGCATCTAGCAATATGGAATAACCGCAGTGGAATAAAGTGAATAAAAACTTATGCCAGAATAAACTAAAATATCTCAATATCATTCATAACCTCATAAGTTCATATCATAAGGTAGCATAATCTTAGTATAAATAATTAAGATAACAAGTCTCTATAGCTAAATCAAATGTTTCATGCATTCTAATGCATGAAGGGTTAGAGTTTTAAACAACAAAATGAGATATAATCTTTTGTCGAGGTCCAGCTCCACCTCAATCAATTGGATCCACAGGTCTATCTGGTTCATCATCGTCGAGTCCTGACACAACTTCTATCATTTCGAGTAAATTGATAGTAAATCCACAAGGGGTAAAATTTACTTGAAGTCTTAGTAAGTTAAACAACCAACTTGCACAGAGATAAGATATGCATAATTAATGATAAACATGAGATGCATTTACATGAGATGCAGAAAAAAAAAAAATCCATAACTGTCTCCCACCTATATTCCTCAACTTTTTCAGAAAAACTTTGATGCAAATTTTCTTAAAGAGAACATTTTTCACTTCAAACATCAAAAATATATATTTCATCAAAACGTTTCATCATAATTGGCATGTAATCATAACATTAACATCACAACGTATAGTATCGTCATAGTACTCCATGTACACTATGAGTATCTTAGTACAACTCACGTTGAGACTACGTTGTGTAACGCCTCAATGGAAGGCCCAAGCCACATGACCTATACTCCAAAAGGACTAGTCAATGATACAATTGGAGCCACATTAGAACCTTATAAAGAGCAAGAACTGTTCATTCCCAAGTAATGTAGGATCTCATACACCACCCACCCTTATCCATATCATATGAGGTATCACAAGTTGTCTGCACACTAGCTTTCAATGCATTGGTAACATAACATAACTTCATCGTAACATCATAACATATACACTAACCAGCGTTAGATGTCATAACATTTGACTTCGCTTCGGTGTTCTTTAAAAATAACTCATTCAAAATATGTTGATTATTCTTCGTCAATCCAGAGGTTATCATTCCATTTTTACTCATTCCAGAGTAGACAAAAGAGTTCTACTAGGATAATTCTCCATCCTAGCCTTTGGGGTCATGACAAAAATTATTTTCCTGCTATGCTTGAAAAAATGTAGTTCATAACATGTGCATATGTATCAAGTTTTCATGTAAAAATGACATTTATATGCAATATGCTAAAATGGAGAAAATGTCACATGTCATATAGGCAAGTAGTCATGTACTCAATGTATCATATAACATGATGTTTCATGCTCAAAATGACAATTATAACATAAATGTGGCCATAAATTATATAAGTTAGAGGCCAACTTACAAATTGCCTAAGTTTGGAAAAATCGTAACGGCTGTAATAAAATTCGTACTAAGTTAGAATCTATACTATTAAGAAAGATGTTCATAATAAAATGGTTTCAAATATGGATATTTATAAAAATACCTCTAAATTTTCAAAAATTGTCACTAAGACCCTAACTTTTAATCTTGGGTGAACAAGTTCATCACAATACTTAATCACGGCCAGAAACCTTAATCTCTATTAAACTAGTCCTTAAGCATGTATGATATTTCTTAATCTTATCACCAATAAAAGTTTCAAAAACTAGAATTAAATCATGCATTTATCTCCTTATCCCAAAAAAATGCTCATATTTCAAGCCTAGGTAAAATAAATCAAACTTCACAAGTTAAGCATGATTTAACCAAATTGTGTATGCTTTGATGATCAACACAAGATAGAAATTAAAATCTATTGTGGCGTGCTTTCAACCTCAAATTTAAACCTTAAAAAATCATTCTAAGACATCAATAAATCATATAAAAAAAATTCTAAGACATGCCATAGGTAAAATTCTCACTTAAAAAATAATTTCAACACTTAATATACCCTTAATGACCCGATTTTGAATTAAGCATGGTAACATTTTCTAAATTCATCTAAAAAATTACTCCAACAGTTAAAATCACAAATTGGCATGTAAACTAAGATCTAGGGTAAAAAAAACTTACAAATTTCGTGGCAATCTACAGCTCCCAACACAAGAACTCAAGAACTCAAGGAACTTCCAAAAACATTCACTCGGTTTTTACTCTTTTGTACTTTGAGGGAAGAAGATCTCTTAAGAACTCAAGAGGAGCTTAGAGAAGAGGTGAGGAGGAAATGAGGGGTTGAGGGGCGCCAGTCATGGCTTGGAATGGTGGCTTGTGATTGATGCAGTGGGGCGGTGGTGATCATGATGGCCTTCCTTCAGCTTGTGTCATGCTTTGCAGGGTGAATAGTCTTCTAAACTGCCATGATGTCATCATGGCAAGTGTTGCAAGGTTGCTAGAGGGGTAGAGCTGCCATGGTGCAGCAAGGAAGAAGAGAGGAAAAAAAAAATCAAGGCATGATGTCTGGCCATGATGCTCTAGGTATAGACCTGAAAACTGGGCAAATTTTCATTTTTTTTGTTTGCATCTCTTTGGTTTATCTCCATGGTTGTTTTGTGCAAGAATCAAGTCACTTATTGAAGGCTTTTCTATGTGGTAGAAGGTGGAGGGTTAGCTGTCATGTGATGATGAAGGTGTAGCTCAAAGAAGATAGTGCAATGGAGGGTGGTTGCTGAGTGGGGTTGTGCACAAAAGCCATTTGGTTTTGACTCTTCATAGGGGATGACTTGGGTCAAATTTATCATGATGATGTGAGGGGATTATGGGGATTGGAGGAAAAAGGAAGTGGCCTGTGGTGGTGGTTCAGCCAAGAGCAAAAATGCAACGAAAAAGTAATGCCAATCGGCTATCATCCAACTAGCCTTTAGGTGCAATCGGTTTGGGGTTTTTGGTTTAGTTCTTGGAACCAATTTTGTCCAAAACTTAGTCTAGTTCTAAAGAGGAATTGGCGTGGCTATGGGACTGTTTTAGTGCAATGCACATGAAAGTACATAAGTGAGCCAATTGGGTGGATTTATGCAATGTCATGCTTTTGCTCTTAATGACATGTGTGGGATCAAGACTAAACTTCTAATTTAGTCAAAGAATGATTAAAAATAATAAAAAAAATAATAAAATTCAGATAAAAAAGACTAGAAAGATTAAGAAAGAAAATTAAGCTTAAAGCATGGTTTAAAAATCACTAATCATGTGGAGTTTTGATCAATGGTCTTAACCCAAGTTCAAACTTAATTTTTGGTCCAAAGAAAACTCTTAGGAGCTTGGGGCAAAATATGGGCTTAAGGAAAATCCATGATATGGTGTAAGTAGGCTCAAATTGGGTGAAAATATTGTAAGACAAGGTGCTGGGCCTTGTTAGGCTTAAAAAGGTCATGAATGGGAGTTCCATGGTTTATGGGCTTTGGGTGTTGGTTGATGGGAGGCCTTGGGTCCAGATTTTAAGAGGTCATGAGAGGCCTCAAGATCCACAAGAATGGGACTAAAAATGTTTGCTTTAACATAAATGGTTCATGGGTCAATGTTAACACTAAGTTAGGCCTAAAAGGCCTTAAGCCTTCCTCATACTTGGGCCAAACCTTTCTAAGGCTATCCTACCAAAACTTAAACTCTATAAGGCATGGTTCAAAACTTCTAAGTCTTGGCCTATAACATTCTAAAGTTTAAGGGCCTAAAGAGTAGTACTAATGGGCTTGCTCACTAAACCACCAAGGAGTTGAAGAAAAAATAAATAAATCCCAATAATATAATATGGTAGTATAAGTTCATACTAAGGGTTAATCCTAATGGGTAATTAGGCAGGGTGTTACACCCAAGCCTCCTTGAAAATCTGTCAAAAAATCATAACGCATCATTGTTAGGTCAGATCATCAAATCGGGCCGACACACCAACAAAATCCAGCTCCACAAACCCAACAAATATTGCAGTAGTCATCAGTTTCTTTTCTTATTTCCTTCATTTTATTTTACGTATAAAAAAAGAAAAAGAACAAAATTGGATTGAGATGCTGCTCAATTATCTAATTGATTTAAAAGAGGAACATTAATTTATTAATGGTGGGGTACTTCATGATATTGTTGGACATTCATACGAGCATATGTAATAAAGTTCTATTCCTATTCAGATTAAAACTTTCCATTTCGAGAGAGAATTGAGGAGACTCTCTACCCGAAATTATGAGATAACATATCAGCCTGAACATTTTTGGGATCGATCTTATAATTAGAATTTGATCAAAAAGTTACAAGAGTGGGATCCAATTCATCAAATAGTTGCAGTGTATCGAGCTTTGGCCTAAAAGGGAACTGAAAATTTGCGAGAATAGGACTATTGATATGAGAATAGACTCATCTTGACAAAAAAAATTATTTAGTAGAATATAACTGGTAACAAATAAATAATTTTCTTATAATGAAACTATGTGTTAGTCAAATGGAAACTGATTTTTCAGTTTTTAATTACATAACAGCCTTCATCCAACTATTTCACAAAGTCTCGATCGTATTAATTAAAACCAATCAATATATATATATATATATATATGATATTAATTAACATTTTATAAAAAAAAATAATGTAATTTCAAATTTTATAAAGCCTTTAACATGGAGTAGTGGTGGATCGATCGAGTTGGTACTACCTCAATTTTGATGACGTCTTTACACACTCATAAATATATATATATATATATATATAACATATAATATAAAATAATATTATAATAACAATATATAATAATATTGGTGGTGAAACTATATTGAGAGTTTATCAATAAAGCTCGGAGGTTAAAAAAAAAAGTTATCAATTGCAATGGAAAAAAAAAAAAAAAAACTTAGTAATACGAAACAATTCCAGAAATTGTAAGAAAATAGAAAATATGGCCTATGCGGAAGGTAGAAGAAGACCTGATCGATGAAAGGATAAGGGTGATTATGGCCTTTACTAAAAACGAAAAAGTGTGAAAAATAAAGTCTCAGTAGGCATAATCATGCGGCTTAACTCCCACCTGGTGTATTGTATTATACTTTTTTCATCCACATAGGTGAAAATCGCACCACATATTGATATATAAATGCATGAGTCCAATTCATTTGTGTCTCTACTCTCTTGATTTTTTTACCTCTGTCAAAAACAGCTAGCTAACGTCTATGATGCGAGGTTGTAAGAAGCCTTCAATGGATTCTAGTTTACGAGCAAGATTCAATGGATGCCAGAGAGTACTACTGGAATACAAGAGTATAAAAAATGAGAGATGAAACAGCAATTGTCAATTTCAAAGAGATATAACCGTATAAGAAGAGAGCTTGTGAGAGATTTTTTTCGTTGGAGTTTAGGTTCTGTCAAATGAGAAAATTGATTTATGTTCATAATTTGTAACGATTGATTTTTTCTAAGTGAAGTTACGATTGTGTTAATTGCGTATTAAGATGATTTTAAATGATTTAAATTAATCTGTAAATAATAGTATTTTATAGATTTCATTGAGATATTTTTTAAGTGACGGTTAGTTTTTCTAAACAAAGTTACGACTTTATACTTTTTTTTATTTTGCAATGTTAATGCATTTTTTAGGCTTATTTTTTTATTGAAATTTGAGATAATTTACCTTTTTGGTGAACCATTGTCTGTTATAATTGGGTCTATTTTTACTAATCTCTTTTTTTTATATGTTATATTTTTTGGTTAGATTTTTTAATATTTCTTGGGGACCTTATTTAACTATGGGGTCTCTAAGCAGCCCTATCTTATCTAGTGGAAGAGTCGGCTTGGACTACACAATACAGTATAATCTGACAAATTACATCAAGTAACGTTAATTTGTAAAATTATTTTTACGTAAATTTTTTATAGTTAAGGTATTTCTCCTTAGATAACAAAAACTGTCGTGTTTGTCCCTGAGGTCGCCAACATACAACGAGAATTTCACTTTCACACTTTAAATTTATCTATCTTTTGGAATGGTGTAAAGAATCGTCATGCGTGCTGATCATGATTGTAATGTGCCAAAGCACAGTTGTGACTGATGCGATGACAGCTTTTTTTTTTCCTAATGAATACGTGAATTTCACAATTGTCATGTGAAAAATTAGCCTTTAAATAAATCATGTAATGTCATGGCATTTAATTATGACAAGATAAACGTTATTTATCATCATTTTAACTATATTATTTTATCATCTTACGATATGTCATTCAATGATTAAAAATTTTATTATTATTTTTAACTCATCTTTCAATCATTTGATGTCACGTTAAGAAATTGAAGGATTATATATGATTAAAATAAAAATAAATAACATTTTTCGTGCTCCACTTTCATTACTACTGTAAGCAAAATAAATCTCTCTCTCTCTCTCTCTCTCGATTTGGTTCATTCACAGCATGGTAGATTTTAATTTTTGGGTCTCCTCAATTTCTTTTGTTGTCCATTTGGAATCCGATTCTAAGTTTTTAAGCTTTTCTTGACCATGTAGGGGCAGGGAAATGTTGTTTGGCTTGGCATATACTAGAAAAAGAAATGTGTTTGGAGGATCAAACCAAGGATTTAATGATTATCATGAAGATCAAGCTATTTATTCACCAGATACATTATTCATAAGACAATCTCATAATATTGCTAGCTCCTACCTGTACTTGGTGCAACAGACACTGCATAACAAGTTATAGGCAGATAGGAACTTTATTTAGATTGAACTTGTTGCTGATCTTCCCCTGATACATGATATAAACATCAAACGGCTACTGCCTTGCTAGAGTAGAAGGTTGCTTCCTTTGAATGTTCTTCAGCGCAGGAGTGATCAGATTTAGTGCCACACCCACCACAGCTACCACCACTCTTCAATATGTTTTCAAAGCTACCGCCACACCCACCACAGCCTCCGCTCGTCACCATGTTCCCACACCCGCCGCTCTTAACCATGTTTCTACATCCACTACCACCACAGCCACCACTCTTTAAGGCATTTCCACAGCTACTACCACACTTTCCACCAGACAAATTGCCATTTTCGAATATTTTCAAGACATTTCCACAGCTACTACCACACTTTCCACCGCAACCTCCACCAGACAAATTGACATTCTCAGATATTGCAGCATTGATATCCACATTGACTTCTTCACCTAGACTTTCCATCTCCAAGTTTTTTAAATTCACAGCGAATCCATCATATCCCCCCTTCTTAAAAACATCAGCAAGTATAAATGCAGCTGTAATTCCAGGCACCACCATCCATTCTTCCTTTACCTATTCAATTTAGTAAGTGAAAATCAATAAATAAAAGGCAGCACATCAGACACATTACAACAAACTTGGCACTTGTCACCATCTTACATTGAAAATTCCAGATTTCAAGTCGAGCAGTGCCACTTCCTTGCCATATGGGTCTTCCATAGAGAATTCAACTGCCGTCATAAAGTCCTTCTCACTTCTATGCTTCTCACAATGATTGGGCTCATACCCCAGCTTTCTTCCAGGGAAAAATTTTACCTGTAGCAACAGAGGAAAGAAAAGAAAAACAGATAAAATAAACAAGTCCCTTCGGATAATCATCTTAAACTCAGAAAAGCACTTCAATACCTACCCTTCAGGCAATAGTATCAAACACATGGTAAGCGCTATGCATAATGCTAGAGAAACTCAGCAAAATGTGTATGATACAGCAGCACAAGCCTTTACATCTAGCTAAAAATAAAAGTTGATGGAAAATGCTGATATTCCTGCAACGTATCAGAGTATTGCCTACACCAAAAAGAACAATGCAGATATAGGATCTGCATGCAAACCCAGTGCAGGATCAAGAAAACAAATTGCCCATTTAATACATGACACTAACTTCTATTTAAATGCACAAAGGTTGTGTTTCTGGCCCTGTCCTGTTAGTCTCTTATAGTGAGCACTAGACCAGCATCAAAACTGCTCCATTTAGTAGTTTCGACGAAAAAAAAAAAAAAAAAATGTACAGATTGACAGCACTGTGACTCACTACCTGAAAGTTAATGCAATCTCATTCAAGGTGTTCTGGCAATATGAAAAGCCATTCTACCAAAAAGAAGTAAACTTGGTAAAAGTCCTAAAAGATCAAGAATGATAAGATTATGAGAAATCAGAACTAATGCATACCATTCTATTGCCAGAAAGCTCAAAGAGATGGCCATCATGGCCAGAATTTTTTCTAAAATGAAGGGACCAATGCGAATCCATCAAAAACCACCCAGTCCCAGCGAAGTCAGCAAGAGTGCGTGTTTCGCCAGAAGCCATGATACCAATTACCTCCTTACTAAGGATGCAATTTTCTTTTTCCTTGTCCTTCCTCGAGTCCCTGAAGTAGAATACAAACCAGCAAGATCATAATATTCAGAATATTTTATGGCATCTAAAACTATCGGTGAATCATAGATGAGAAGCATTCTCTGTTGAAAATATATACTAATTATAACTGAGAATTCTACAGAAAAAATATATACTAGTGTGTCAATTCCCTCAACTTCAAAGGGTCACAAAATAGCAATAGCAAGTTACAATGATGTAAATGTAATATATAATTAGTCGAGAATATGTAGAACTCTGTTTCGAGTAAATTAATCCAGATTACTCGTTTCCTTTCAGATAGAATGCCTCCATCTTTATGGGTTTCAAAATGTCTGTGCATGTGTGCTGGCTTAAGGGTTATTGATAGGAAGCCAAAGAATAATAAAATCACCCATTCAAGCTTGCCCGTGCAAATTACAATGTCGCTTGACTAACGCATGCACAACCATGAACTCAATGGCATGAAATATTGTCATAGGACAAGGACCACATCATTCATACTCTGGGAATACCTAATAATTTTTCTTTCATATATCATAAGCATACAGTCTTGCAAACATTCGTGTGTGCTTCACATAAATGATGAGCTATCAGACCACATATGAAGATATGGAAGGTAGTGATAACCCATTTTCAACGAGTAATTGTGGACGGAAATGTACCTCATTTGGAGGCTGAGCAGCTCTTCACCAGTTTCATCAATGATATGCACCATGCTCTTGGCATGTCGAACCTTTCCGGGAAGGGGGAAGAAACAAGAACTTTTTGGAAACAGTTGAGAACAAATCATGCGAAGCATATGTGGTGCTGGAGATGGAACAGTGAAAGAGACAGCAACTCGAAGGCCAATTGGTTTTGAGATCACACTGCTAGAACTTGGCACCAACTCCAACCATTTTTCAACTGAAAGTTCAGAGACGGGGGCCAGAAAGTCTTGCAGAAAGAGTGAAGTAGAACCCAATACTTTTGGAGCCCTTTTTAGCGGTAAGTTGGAAGTTGAATGGGACTTGAGTTCGAAGAGTAGTTCTCCTGTCGGTTCACATTGAAAAGAAGCGACCTGTTTCTCTCCGGACTCAGACAAAATACTCAGGTTCCGATTCGCTTTAAAGATTGTGTCAGGTTGTTTCTTACTAAATGAGACGAAGAGACTTCCTTTGTGCCCTTCTGGTAAGTTTTTAACTCCAACAAACTCCAAAAGCACCTGAAAAAGGATTTAGGAATAAAAAACGAAAAACATGGGAAAAATGAGAACTGTTTCCACGATAGTGGCTCAGATTGCATATGCACCTGCTTAATACACGGATGCCATAGCAGTTAAGTATGCATAATGAATCAATAGTATTGAAAATATAGACAAGCTGCAAAGTACTGTGAACGGAGTTATTTTTAAAAATACAATGATAAGTAACATGCTAAGGTCCAATGGTCAAAGCACAAGGTGGAGTTATGAGTTCATGGCCCTGAGATGGCTTCAGTTATGAGTTCTGTCCAGTAACATGCTAAGGTCCAAGAGAGAGAAGAAACAGAGAGTCAAGGACATGAAAGAGGTGATGGGAGACTACCTCCACAACCTCCAGCTGTGGGAGCTGAATTATTTTCTGAAACTCGTCTGATGCAACAACCTCCTTGCCAGTCATGTCGGATAAGCAAGTAGTGGTTGTGAGAGGAGATGGGGCACTGCCCCTATACATTGCCCCAGCTCTCCAATACCTTCTACCAAATGTCTCTTCCCACTGCTTGGTAGTTCCAGAAAACCCAACATCCAGCTTCTTCCCTTTAGTTCTGTCCGAGTCCATATCATCATGCTCCAGAACCTTTCCAAGCACTTCACTGAGATCTTTACAATAATCAACAGGGTGCAACTGGTGAGTGTGCCAGATGAGGTCAATATCGTATGTAGGAACACAAAAACGTCGTATGAACTTCTCCTTATTTCTTTTAATTAGATGCAAAAAGCCTTTATATCTAGCCACAGATCCTTCAAGAAAGTGATCATTGTTCATATGGGGTCTGGATACCTGCCATGAAAGAGATGATTAAAAACTTTGAAAAACCTCAGAAACATCGTGTAATGCATGTGGGAGTTCCTGCATGCATCGTTGAAGCAGTGGTTAACAATGTGCAAAATATTAATTTGAGTTTTAATAACAACCAAAGATGGCCCAAAAGCAAAATATATCAGTTGACCATTCAACTTGCATTGTGAGGGGTATCAGAAATGAGTGTTCCTTCTAATACCAACATTATGAAACTATTTAATTGAGAGGTCTCTCAAAAGTAAGGCATCAAATTGGCCTGTCATAAACTGATAATGCTTATACACTTGACATGTTAAATCCAAGAATCAGCCACCAGAAATGGAAGATATTTCTCATTTTTTAAGTAATTCGGCCAAATATATTGACTACACTTCCAAAAGTACAGTATAATGTTATTTATAACCATTACCTGGTAAAAGAAAGGACTCTGTCTTTTAGCTGCTGAAACCAGATCATATTGAGTGTATTTTTCAATGCCAGGAAGTGTCTCAGAGATATGTTCTGAGAATCCTCTAGTTAGGTTGAAGTTGTAGGGCTCTTCTGGATACAGTGTATTCCATATTTCTTCAGTTTGCCTCTGACAAGTGCCTTGAACAGAAGACAAAACATTAGAGCTGTCTAGGATTCTTCCATAAAGTTTCTCACAGTCAGATTTGTATTGTACCTGAATAACAAAACCATAAGAACAAAAGGAAAGAAAAGAAAAAGATCTTAGAAACCCAACTTGATTGAGCAAAGAGAAATTGAATATAAATAGGAAATTAATTTTTTTTTTTTTTTCCTTAGTTCAGAAGCCTACTGGATTAAGCCTGTGACAATGCCAAACCCATTCACAATCGAGAGGAACAACCAAAGGGCCCTCAGAAATCTGGGACTCGGAATGTTTGGCAAGCAAGGGAAGCCAACAAGCATTATACCTGCAACATAATCATAATTCAAAACTTCTATTTCTAAATGCATGTGCTAAAAAGTTTAGGGAGTCGGTACTGAGCATAGATTGCATGAATCATAAGAAAATATCATGCAAAAACCATGGGATAGGAGGAATTCATAATCCTTTACATACTAAAGCTCACAAACTAGATCTCCTTTTGTCCTGAGAAAATAGTAACAGCAGAATCTGAGATTCATGCATACTTACACATGATGATATGGTATGGAAACAAGCAACAATATGCAAAAAAAGAAAAAAATGATTGTCAGATGCTTTACCTGTAGATGGCCCTCTCAAGGGCAGGGCCATCATAGAGGTAACGATTCCTATCAACAATGGCAAGGAACTGAAGGTGCCGTTTGGCTGCTGCTACAAGGTCCACACTTATCTCAATGTTTTGCGCTTCATTCCACTCGAATTCTTGCTCCAACTCCATCCTCTCAATTCTAACCTAATAAATACCACCTTTCAGCAACCACATGATGTCATAAAACTTACAATTCACAATAAGATTCAAGTACATAACTCAAAATTAGCTCCCATGATTTGATTTAGAAGTTCATATTCATAATATATATTTCTCTCGTGCATGTATGTATGTATGTATGTATATATATACTTATGTATAATTTTGGAAATATTTATTAAGTAGAAGATTGTTGATGAAATACACAATAATATAATAAAAATTACAATAAAATTAACATTCAAATGAAACCAGTTTGGACTGGGGCATGGAAATCTCGATCGGAGATTCAAGCCATCTGCCATGTACAAAATTTCAAATTAAGTAAAGGCGAGCAACAGTAAGAAATAAATATTATTAAAAAAATACTAACATAGACCATTGACTAATCAGAGAAATGAAAACAAAAAGAAAAAGGTTCCGAATTCATATACTTGCATATTGCATGCAAACTACGTGGAACTCAATTGGACTTGGAAAATTTTCGAAATGAAATCCAATTTATATGTGAAACTGACATATCAGAAACAAAAGAATCAATAGAACAGCTAGGAGCTTTTAACTTCCGACAAAAAAAAAAAAAAAACTCTCTTTACTAACTTGTTGGTAGCTGAGAAAACGGAAGAAAAATGAAAGAAAATCACAAACTTCCTATGAAGACGAAAACTACGAATAAATAAAGCCAACTAGACTTATTATCTCAGCTCAGGAGAGGTTTTTGTTTCCCTTTCAACAGGATTGAAAACAAAGAAATCCCAGCTTGAACCTTATACTCGTATCTTTGGTCACATTTTCTCGGCAGTCAAACGGAGCTAAAATCTCTAACCCCCACCAATTGAATTCACAACAACAACACAAAATACTCAAAAGTAATTGAGAAAAAATGACAATTCGAATCGAACAAAAGAAACAATCTTAAACTCAGTCACGACCACCTCTGCTTTGCTTCGAGCACTTTGTTTCTTGCTCTCTTAATCATAGTTAAAGCTTCCGGTAGTGGTCGGGTATTTATAGTGATCCGGGGTCCCAGTAAAAGCCTTTAAATGACCCAATTACCCTCAGAAAAGCAAATAAATTACCTGTAACGACAAAGGCTTCCATACTTATTTTGGGCCTTTGGCACTTGGCCACCGACTTTTAAATATATATTTTAATAAACAGAAATGTTAAAGGTCTCGAAAGTATGTCCTGAAACTTATTTTTTTATTATTTAGTAATTAAAAAAGTATTTTTTAATAATATTATGAATTTTTTTTTTATAAATATTTATGATGATTAAAAAAATACATAAAAAATAAAAAATAAAAAGATGAAATCCGCATTTCGGGACAAATCTTCGGTAGGTGTAGTATTACTCTTTAATAAAAGAGCCATTATTTTACCCTCAGTTTATAATTAATTAATATAATAGTTTAATTTTTATTAAAAATAACCTTCATCTATTTAAAATAGTATCGTTACATTAATCAGCAACTGTGTAAAATAGATTTTCATGTATCAAAAAGGAACGTCTAACAAATATTATAAGTATATAGAGTGTTTTTAAGGAGCAAAATCAAATCGTGGATTGTATTCTTTAAATATCTAAATATATCTTATATGAAAAATGCTAATTGTATTTAAAAAAATTTATAACAAACTTATTTTTCTACGTATTAATTATTAATATGCTGAAAATTATAAAATTTAAAATTCAAGAGAAAACTTACAAAATGAGTAATGCTACTTATCATTCTAACTTTCATCATTCTTTCATTATCATATAACGTGGCATTAAGTAATTGAAAATTATTTATTAAATTTTACTTGTGAACCTATTATCTAATATCACATCATGGGATCATGGAGTCGACAAAAAAAAAAACGTTGTTCATACGATGGGAAATTTAAAGGCTAGTCCAGAAACAGAGTATAGCTGAAGCATCTCTCAAACCTTTTTCTGATCCAAAATCTGGAAACAGAGGGATGAAGAAGAAGAAGAAGAAGAAGAAGAACGTGAGAGGAGAGCAAAGATGGATATAAAGCCTGACTCAACACGACAAACGCCACTTCGGCCTTTGGCCTTTAGCTTCTGCACCAAACACAACCGTTACAACAACGTTATATATCAGTATTCTTTAACCGCAAGAGCACAACCCTCGTGCCAAATCCATGAATAAAAGAAAATTAAAATCAAAATTAAAATCAATATGCATTAACGAGTTGCTTTCAGATAAATAAGCTTATTGCCTCGGCATTAAGAACATATCCATATAAAAAGTTTTGTCCACGTTTTAGCTTTTTCAAAGAAAGATATTAGAGCACTCTCAATGGATCTCGTATTTCATCCTTCATTTTACATTCTGCTACAGTAACATGTTAGATGTGGAAGGAACTATTCGTCCTTGTAAACATTTTAAATTAGTTTCTCTCTTTTGCTGTTTGATTTTTCTCATTTCTTCAAAAGTCATTTATTTTTATTTCAGATCCTCTCTCTCATTCCCACATTTTCTTTTTTGTTGGGTGGCAAAGACAAAATTTAAAGCTGAATTAATCTCTTCTTTTCATTATATAATATCTTCTTTTAATTTTTTGAATTAATTTATATTTTGGTTTAGTTTATAGATTTAGATTAATTTAAAATAGAACATAATTATATGACATTGTATATGGAGAGATATTGTAAATATCAAAATATTTGAAGATATTATTGACAGTTAGAGAAAATATTTGAAAATGAATAAAAAAAATATTAAAAAGTATAATATTTAAATGATATGAAGAAAAAATAGATAAGTTGATGTATAGTATATTGTAAAAATCAATATGTAAAATAGAAAAAATGAATTTTGGTGATGTATTTTAAATGATAAGATGAAGAATCTATTGAGAGTGCTCTTAGATCTGCACACAAATTTTGTATAAATTTTACACTGCATGATTTAATGTAATACATTAGATCGATTATTGAATAAAAAAAAAACTTTACAATATAATTAATTATATTAAACCACATCAATATATAAAATTTTGGAAAATACTAGTTGAATCTATGAAAGTCACCGATTGAATTTTTTCTTTTTTTTTTAATTTTTTCTTTTTTTAGTTAATGATTAAGAAGGTAAATATTAATGAATTAGTATTTTTTTTCTATTTTTTAAAAATATATAAATATATATAAAAAATGATTAAAGAAAAAAAATTTAAAACAAAAAAGTACATTTACACTTATCGGTTGAATTATCGATTCCTGTAGCAGTACCTTGTATTAATTTCCCCTTGTGCTGTCAATCAACCAAATTTCACCATTGATTCTCTCTATTCCAAAGTTCTCAAATCCATACATGTCAGGCTCAAATCAAGCTACTACTTCAATTTTGGATATTGATTTCGAACTTGAATTACATTTTCACTGTGGTTTACATCGAAATATTCTTTTATTATTATTATTATTATTATTAGTAGTACAAGGATTATGCTTTTTTTCTTTCTTGTTGTTAGTAACATACAAGAGTATAAAGTATTAGATGGATCGTCTTTAGTAATAGCCATCGTTATAAGAATAATTATACTCATCATTCTTACACTATACATCATACATAATTTTTTACTTTATTAATTTTTTTTAATTAGCAAGTATGTGATATATGGATATTGAGTAAAAGAACTCAATTAGTTTAGTAGGAATAAAAAAATTAAAAAAAAACATGTATAGTGTGTGGTATAGGATGATTTGTAACAAAATCCAAGCCGAAAGATCTTTCCTCATTCGAAAAATTCCAGGACAATTACTTTGAGCAAAATCAATACTTAATTCTTTCTATATATCAGTGGCATTTTCCATGAACAAAGTCATTGAAGATATTTGAATTTACAAGCTAAGAAGTTACCATGTCGTTGCATCATATTCAAAGAAATAAGGATCATCTTCAACAGATTTGGGCAAGCTTCCATTCATGAAGGTTGTTTTAATTTTGGCGTTAATACTTAATAGCCATCAACATGGATCTCTCTCATGTATGAAAATTGTCTCTCGTGAAATTTTTCAGAGATATAAACCTTTTGGACTAGAATCGAAAGGAACCTATCTGATACCATGATAAAATCTGATTTCCTACATTAGCAATATGCAGGAAATCAAGAAATAAAGAAAGCAATGATGGTGGTAAGCGATACACGGAGAGAAGTAAGAAGAGATAAAGAAAAAGGAAATATGTATTCTATATATTTCTGTGTACAAGTACATGTATTTATAATCAGTGATATGTTTTTACACGTGTATTAGGAGTATAAAATTTTCGGTCCGGACCGGACCAGAATGGGGCAATCGATCTAGTTCCAAGATGAATTTTTTTCACCTCAGACTAGACCGATTTGAGAGTTGACAATTATATATATATATTATTTCTTATTTCTTATAATAGTTATATAAGTAAATTATATAATTTTCATCTAACACAATATAAAATGTCAGATATTTAATTATTAATATACTATCAATTAACTAATATATTGTATGAATCATGATAAATCATAAATCCATAATATTATATGCAAATATACATACTCTAGTATCTACACCTAATTAAAATAATTAAGTAAATTTTTTGTAAGATACCTAAGTTATTTTAATGAATTAGTTACATAATTCACATTAAAGAACTCACTTAATTTAAATTTTACTCATTTAGGTAATTTTTTTTATTAATTTATCTTCTAAATAAAGAAAAGAGAGAAAAAAAATGTTCCTAACTCATATGAATTGAATTTGGACCGATAGCTAACGTTCATGTCTAGTCTATAAGGATAACTGGTCCGATCTGTTTCAGATATAAGGATGAGAAACCTTATATCTCATCCAAGATTCAAATTAGCAAATAGCCATTTCACAAAAAATTACGAAGCTACTATTTTTTTGTGAATAGAATTAGCAAACGTCTAGAATCTTAGAACAAACCGTTGTGAAACCACAAATTCCAATCATTCTGACAGGAAGGAAATAGAATTCAGAACAAAGCTTACCATATATTAGTCAAACATCAAATGCTAGAGCTTTCTAGCAACCTCTAATAATAACTTTATGCCACAAAACATGATTGTCGCCAATGTTTCATCAAGGAGCTCATGGAAGATTCAATCACCCTTGAATTGGATCAAACCTCGTGAAATAATCATTAATGTAATAGAAGCAGGTCCTGCTAACAGATTGACTACAGATCTCAAGACAAAAAAGGGGCATGGAATAAGCGACTTTTGACTTCAAGCTACACTAATCAGGAAAAAACACGAACAATTTGATATTTTTCATTCTCAAGATAATAACAATGTACCTTTGAGGAGCAGCAAAAATGAAATCAAAATTTATTCGACATTCGTCGGGGCCAATTTAAGATTGCTTTCCCAATCTTCTCAGTCAATTATAAAATAAAGTCTACTCTAAATTAGGCACACGATCACCGAAAGTTTTTAGAAATGTGTATCTAGTATCATTTAATCTGGCAAAAGAAACCATCTATTTCCTGACCTCCTCATATTCTGCTTCTGGGGCTGCTGCTCACCGCCCTCAAACCCTCCCGAGGATGATCCACCGGAGCCTTTAGACATGTGTTCTCCAATCTTTGTAACAGATTTATTTGCAACATCAATCTTCGCCTTAATCTCATCAATGTCATCATTAACCATAGCTTTCCTCAGATCTGCCACGGCAGACTCTATTTCTGTCACAACCTCAGCAGGAATCTTGTCCCGATACTCACCCAAGCTTTTTTCGATGCTGTATATGGTTGTGTCAGCACTATTTTTAATGTCAACCAAAGCTTTTTTCTCCTGATCTCTTTGAGCATGAAGCTCAGCCTCCTTGACCATCTTTTCAATCTCATCCTCTGAGAGGCCTCCAGAAGATCGGATTGTAATGTTCTGTTCTTTACCTGTTGACTTATCCTTAGCAGAAACGGTAACAATTCCATTTGCATCAATGTCAAAGGTCACCTCAATTTGTGGCATGCCTCTAGGTGCAGGCGGAATACCAACAAGTTCAAACTCCCCCAAAAGCTTGTTGTCAGTTGCCATTTCACGCTCACCTTGAAGAACTTTAATGCCTACCTGAGTTTGGTTCTCAGCAGCAGTAGAGAAGACCTGAAACCCAATTGCACAAAAATAATCTCCTTTTAAACCAAATGTTATCTAAGTGCATCACAACATTTATGCATACTACCAGGTTGATACCAATTATAATGGGGCGAGTAACCACTCAATGCAAATAATAACCTAGAAAATAAAATAGGCGATAAGATGACCTCTTTTTCTAACTATTCAGTCTCCTAGAACAGGCGTGCAGCATGCCCAGTCAAGGGTTGTGTAATCTTTGAATTTTGTATACAACAAATAATCTACGTGTTATAATATAAATTAGATAAATAAATTCACCTCTTCCAATCAGCTTAAACTTTTGGAAGTATTGATGATTTAACATGTTATTATAATAGATGTCCTAAGTTGAAACATTGACTCCATTTCAACCCTTCATTTTAGTTAAATGTTTTACTTGTTAGACTTGCTTAAAGGTAGATCTGACCCACATGTGATGAGTGTTAGAATCAAAATTAATTCTTTAAACTCACCTCCTCCCATCAGCTCAAGCTTTAGGGACAGATGGTGATTTAATACCACAACATCTTAAATAATGGCCTACGATAATGCTTATATAGCATGTGGTCCTCTCACGAGGCAATGGTATAAAAATGGGATGGAAGATGAACTTGTAGTAAAAAAAAAACTCAGGTGTGTATAGACTTACCAACTGAAAAAATTTTAGAATTTGAATTTAGTTGATAGACTGACCTGTGACTTCTTAGTAGGAATGGTTGTGTTTCTGTTGATCAGTCTGGTGAAGATGCCTCCAAGAGTTTCAATACCAAGTGATAAAGGAGTCACATCTAACAAAAGCAACTCCTTAACATCTCCACGAAGGATACCACCTTGAATTGCGGCTCCCATGGCAACTGCCTCGTCAGGATTAACTCCTTTGCTTGGGCTCTTCCCAAAGATTTCTGCAACTATCTGTTGTACCTTGGGGACCCGGGTCATACCTCCAACAAGCAGAACTTCGTCCACTTCTTTGACTGATATCCCAGCATCCTTTAAACAATTCTTGCATGGATTTACAGTCCTCGAAATCAATTGATCCACCAAACCCTCAAACTTTGATCTGGTGAGGGTTATATTTAAATGTTTAGCACCAGAAGCATCAGCGGTTATAAATGGAAGGTTGATATCAGTCTGACTTGTAGATGAGAGTTCTATCTTAGCCTTTTCAGCTGCTTCCCGAAGCCTCTGCAGGGCAAGCCTGTCCTTCGAGAGATCAATTGCATCAGTTCTCTTAAACTCACTCACTAAGAATTCCAGGAGTGTATTGTCAAAGTCTTCCCCTCCCAAAAAGGTATCCCCATTTGTGGCTTTGACCTGTTAAAAATACAGTTAGCCAACTACTTTATTACAAAGAAACCTAACAAACACAGAAAGAAATGCATACCTCAAAAACACCATTTGAGATTTCCAGGATAGAAACATCAAAAGTTCCACCTCCAAGATCGAAAACAGCTACAAGACCTTCTTTGTTGTTTAAACCATAAGACAGGGCAGCAGCAGTTGGTTCATTAATGATTCTCTGAACATCTAGACCAGCAATCTTTCCAGCATCCTTTGTTGCTTGTCGTTGTGCATCATTAAAATAAGCAGGAACAGTGACCACAGCTTTAGACACTGTTTTACCAAGGTACGCCTCTGCAGTTTCTTTCATCTTGGTAAGAACAAATGCCCCAATCTGACTTGGAGAATACTTTTGTCCATTGGCTTCAACCCATGCATCACCATTGGGAGCTTTGACAATCTTATAAGGCACCATCTTCATTTCTTTTTGTGTATGACTGTCATCAAAACGTCTCCCAATCAGACGTTTGGTACCAAAAAATGTGTTTGATGGGTTGGTCACAGCCTGACGTTTGGCTGGGGTTCCCACAACCAACTCCCCCTTTTGGTCGAAGGCAACCACTGATGGAGTGGTTCGAGCACCTTCAGCATTCTCAATAACTTTGGGAGTCTGCGGAGAACATCAACAAAACCTTTTTTAAGATTCCCAATGAAAACTTTAAGAACAAAATTGCCAATAAAACAAAGTTAAAAGGAAGAAAATTAGCATTTTAAACATGACCAAAAAAGTTACAAATAGGAATGGACAAACCTTTCCCTCCATCACTGAAACACACGAATTTGTAGTACCCAAATCAATACCGATAACATCATTGCCAATGGGTCTAGAGCTGTATCAAAACAAAAACAAATTCAGCAAACAAAATTAAAACACCTAAAAACCTCAACCGAAAATACTGGCAAAAGAACATATGTACCTAAAAGGTCTTGTCAATGATGCCCATTTGTTAACAAAAGGAGAAGCAGCAAATGGTCTCTTTGCACTGCCACCAATCAACTGCAAGAGTAGCGAGGAACGGCTTTTCAATATACAGTTATGTTTTTCTGATCAAAACAGTTACATAATTAAAGGTACATGCAGTTACATAATTAAAGGTATATGAGACAGACCAAAAAATGGCAAGAGTAGCAAGGAACGGGTAAACAAGAATATAAAACAAAACTACCATTCCATCAATGACTGGATGGTTTTGACTGGTGGCCCTTTACCCGATTACTTACTAAGAGTTTGATTAACAACCTTGTTTTCATGACATTGATATCATCTGACTAAGGCAACAATCAAAGAGAACTACACCAGAAACAATAATTTACTGCATAATTTTTCCCTCCTCGGGTCCGTTACAATACAATTAGGAACGGTAGACTTGGAAAGTACAAAACTTTTAGATATTTAAGCAAAACATCACGCCCATACTAGGCTTTCCCCTCAAGTATTTCTAGTCACAGGTTGTCTTAATAAAAAAAGTCAAACGGAATGGCAAACCAATATGAGTCTATTTCAAAAAGGTCATCCTCAGATTGAGCAATAATGGAATCGACAAATTCTCAGATTGAACTCTACTACGAGCATAAATAAACAAATCCATCAAGCTTATTACTAGACATTGGTTTTCCCAACATACCACCAAAGTAATGAAAGCTAAAATAGAGTTCCACCCAAAACCCAAAAGTACACATACAACACGTCCATCACAGCTTCATTTCAATTTATTGAACTAAGCTACACACAATCATTTATATTCGAAAACAACGGAACGGAAAGATAACTTACGGATCCGCAGGCAGCTAAAGAAGAAGTGTGAAGCTTTTGATGCCTTAGCGTCCGAAGAAGCAGAGAAGTAGCCATTACCGATTTCAACCTTAGCTAGATTGAGGGTATAAGACTAGGGTTCTGGAGCAAGAAAAATAAGAGAGACGCAGAATTTGTACAAGGTGCTTGCTTTAACGAAAGGTATTTAAAGAACAAAAATAGGGTTTTGGATTGGAGGGTTTAACTGAGTCGTAGCTTCTGGACGTAATGACTATTTTAGCCCTAATGGTTTGCAGGAATTAGATGCTTGTTTTACCTTTGTGCAAGCTTTGTTCGTTTAGGGGGTATGAGGGTAGAGTTGCGAAAGTGCAGACACTGGTAACAATTCGTGGGCTGCAAGGCAGTGCTATTTGTCCAATGGCTGACTTCCACGTTTGGACTATATCGACCTCAGATCATCATACTTGACACTTCGTTCCATGACCGGCAATTTTTTCATTTTCCTTTTTTAAATTCTTAAATTATTTTAATTGAAAAGTTAAACGAATAAATTTAAAAATCAAAGAAATAAAAAAATATCTATAATTTTAATTAATAAGTATCAACTATAATTTAAAAAAAAAAAAAAAAAGTATCAACTATAATTATCGGGTGTTCAATCCGAAAGGACGTGTAAGAAGGCTTTTATACGTGTCCTCACAATATTTTATTTGTGAATAGCTTTGTTTTTCGTCATTTCACCCATTTTGATAAAGCTTGGATATAGAGATAATTTTATCTGATTCTATTTTATCATTATAATTTTTTAAAAATTTTATATAAAATATAATAAATAATTTAATTTTTTCAAATCTCAAAACAATAATAATATTAAAATATAATATTCTAATAATATTTTATTTAACTCATCTAAAACCATCTCATCTCATTATCCAAACAAACCATTTATCTCACTTTTTTTTTTAATTCAAGATAAACTAATTAACTTATTCTACTCATCATTCAAACCACACATTTAGTAAGGAAAAAAATTAAAAATTAAAAAATCATATGTAATATGTGGTATAGGAATAATTAGTAGAATTTTTCATCTTCTATATATTGTCATTGTTTACAGTTTCTTTTAAAAAAAAATCATATTTTTTAAAGGAAAAATTATACTAATCATCTATACATCACACACCACTTATGATTTTTTTTTTATTTTTTTTATTTTTTTCTCATAGCAAGCATGTATTGTATTGATGATGAGTCGAAGAACTCCATTAGTTTAGCAAAAATAAAAGTATAAATAAATAAATAAATAAAATAAGTTTGGTGTGTGGTGTGTGAGATGATGAGTAACAAAACTTATTTTTTAAACTTTAGATATTGTAATTAAAATGGTATTCTAATCAAATATACATCAACATTCCCCTCAAACTCTAGTTGGTGGAGTTAAGTTGAGTTTGAAAACAAAATCATGAAGGCAATCAGGTGGATGAGATTTCGTGAAAATGTAAGAAAGAGAGTCTTCAGAGGAGATGGAGCAAAGAAGCAAGTCAGAAGATGTGTCTAATGAAATGACAATCAATCTCAATTTGTTTGATACACTTATTTTAAACATCATTATGAGCAATTTGTATGGCACTTCGATTGTCATAATAAATGGGAGAACAAGTTGTCTGAGGAGCATCCATATATGTCAAAGCTCAGATGTACTGTCAACAAGAACACAATACTCAGATTTTGTACTAGAGGGAGCAACAACAGACATCAGAAAAGTCCATAGTAAAAAGCAATAATCAGTGGTAGATCAATTATCAAGGGATCTCTAGCCTAGTCAGCATCATAGTAAGGCCGAAACTCAAAACAAAAGGATGAGTGTGAGGAAAAATGAAGTCTATGAAACAAAATTCCCTTGATGTGACGCAAGATACAAAGAATGACAATATAGTGAGTATACCAAGCAGCACTCATAAACTGGCTAACTAAATGTAGTGTCGTGTAACGACGATAAAATAAATAAAACTATCGACCAACTATCTATAGAGAGCGGCATCGGAAGGAGGCTCACCCACAGTGGTAAGAAGCTTGACATTGGTCCCAAGAGGATTGTTTCCAGTCTTGATGTCAGTCAAACCAGCCTGGAAAAGCAAATCTAAAGCATATTTAGATTGAGAAAAGTAACAAACCATATGTACCAAAAGTAACCTCAAGTTCAAGAAAGTAGTTGGGTCTATCCAAATCCTTCATCTCGAAATTTTGACTCAAAAATGTTTTAGGACTTCGTATCTCATAAATGTCATTCCCGGTGATAATCATGTCATCAACATATAGAAGGATGATCATAATAATACTCGCATCAGTGGTCCATAGAAACAATGTAAAGTCATAAGATCTGGGAACAAAACCTTGTTAAGTGATGACAAAACCTAAAAACCACGCACGATGAGCTTGCTTGAAACCATAAAAGTTATAAGAACATTAGTATTGGACTCATCAAATGAATTCAATCTTCAAAATTTGATGAATTTATGTTTAAAATCATTGCATTGGATTCACCAAACATTAAAATCTGAAATTTTGAGCTACAGTGCATTCCAATTCATTTTCAAATTTGATGACTCACTATTTATACTTTATAACCATTATTTTATTTACATAAATTATTGTTTTCTAATTTTGAGCCGCAATATATTTAAGTTAGAAAATAATAATTTAAGTATCAAATTAAATTATTAATTAACATATAGTTAGTATAATTGTAAAATATGAAAGAAATAAATTAAAAATATTATTATTAAAAAAATAATATTATATTATTATTTTGATAAATCTAATGGTTAATCCAATGAGGTGTTATCGATAGGGAGATTTTGAATTTATGAAAAATATGTACTTTTCATCAAGTTTTGAAGATAAAAATGATGAATCCAATACCAATACTTTAAAGAGCATGATGAGGCAGTAGGCTCCATGAGAAGGATGCTCATAGTCAAGTGGAGGTTGCAACTTGCATATATACTTTTTCAATAAGATTATCATTCAAAAAAATATTCTTGACGTCCATTTGAAATAATTACTCTCAGTTAACTTCAAATACAGGCAAAGATCTAACAAAAGTAAATTGTGCAACATGTGCAAAAGCTTTATTATAATCAATATTATATTCTTGTGTGAAACCCTTGGCAACAAGACGAACCTTATATCACTCCACCAATTTATCCGCACGAGTCTTAATTTTGTATACCCACTTGCATTCAACTATAGATTTTTTAGGACGCAAATCCACCAGGTTCGGTTTTGGTGAATGCCGCTACTTTCATATTAAGGTTGACTAATATATAATCTAAATTTGACTTGACATTCTAACCCAACACATGATATTTAAAGTAGAAAATTCTTATTACGACTAGGGTGTAAGAATATCGATCCGGACCGGACTAGAACGATAGTCTTATTGGTAGGTCTCAGGATGTGATTTTTTTTTTTTTATCGGACTGGGCCGAAATCGACTGACAGCATATATATATTTAAAATATTAAATACATATATATAATTTATTATTTTATATAATAGTTGTATAAATTAATTATTTAAATTTCATCGACTGGTTCATCATTGATTATATATACAATAAAAGTATTTATTTTCATTAATCATATATAAAATATTAAAGAGATCCCTTAATTTTAATTTTACTAATTTAATCAACTTTTTGTATTAATTTTTTTGTCAAGAAAAGAAGGAAAAAAAATATTCATGAACCGAATCGAACAAAATAGATTGATAGCTAGCGGTTCAATCTAAGCAAAAATGATAGACCAGAATTTTTTATGCATGACCTCTTCCAAACTGGACCGATTACATTATAGTTACAACTCACGATGCAAGACTAGCGGATAATTGGGGGCTAGACTTTGACCCATTCATATGATTTGGGTTAACGTTCTCTTTATATATAACCTGAACTTCAGTTGACGCAACTCAAACGCGTTATGAATTGCGAGCCCTACTTTTATCCTTGAATTATCAAGTATCTCTATACAAGGACATGATATACATATATATATATATATATATATATATATATATATATATATATATTTACACGTCCAAAGAAAAGGGTTAGATATAAAAATAGAAAAAAGGGTTAAATGTTATATTGAGGGATCTGACATATTTAATTAAATGGGTCGGATTAGTTAACTCATATATAATCTGAAATTGACTAATATGATCCTAAACCACCATGTGACATTTAGAGTAGAAAATTTTTGTCACACCCAATTAATTCTACACCAAAATTAATGAATGGGGTAGTTTGGATTGAGAGATCGATGAGATGAGTTAAAATGATTTGTGAATAATAGTGAAATTTGTGAGTTAAAATTTGTAAATAGTAATGAAATGAATTAACTCATCTTTAAATCCAAATCGGCTCTAAAAGAGTCGACCAAGATAAGCTTAACTTAACCATATGCTTGAGTTGACACAACTTGAACCGATAGAGGTTGAACTCAACCCAAACTGTCAACGCGCTATTTTTTATCCTTAAATTATCAATAAGCTGTTATAATTTTGTTCACCAAACTACAAAATTAATGTATTGTACATTCAAATTACTCTAAATTAGCAAATAGTACCATTCATTCATATCTGACCGTTAAGCTAACAAGCAGACAACTTGACACAATAATCTTAAATTCTTAATTGTACTTTAGATCTTAGCCGATGCTATTATTTGGTATTTAGCCATGGTTAAATAGTGTATTAAAGTATAAAATACATATGCCAGGTTTGGAAAGAAAACTGTATTAAAACAAAATAAAAAATTAAAAGCCAGGCAGCTCTAATATAGCTAGAACGCATGCAGCTAATGTCAACCAGATGATGAAGGAAACAAGAAAACGTTTTCTTTCTTATTTTCTATTGAAGTCTCAAACGGATTCTCCGATGATCAAAACAGCCTCGAGTAGAACTTTGGAACTTCCACCTGAGACCGTCTAACCAGCTGTGTAGATCCCATTCTCACATTTTCTCGTCCTTTTTAATTCCCCTTCAGCCCCAAACACCCAACTTGGAAGACTCCGAAAGAAAAAAGAAGAAGCTAGCAGCAAACTCCCTCTAATATAGGTCTCTCTCTTAGCTTGCCCCCTCTCTATCACATAGTTCAAGAGGAGATTAATCGATCAAAAAATGGCTCCTGCCGGTGATGACGATCATCGTCGTGAGACGGTGATCGACATAGGAAAGCCAGTTAGTTTCACGGGTGGGCTTGAATTTTCGAGCCTTACATATACAGTGACAAAGAAAATGAATCTTGAAGGAGGGAAGTCGACGAGGCAAGTTGAAGTAGACCTGCTGAACAGGATTACTGGGTATGCTCCAAAGGGTTGCATCACCGCAGTGATGGGTCCGAGTGGCGCAGGGAAATCTACCCTCTTGGATGGATTGGCTGGGAGAATAGCTTCTGGGAGTCTTAAGGGCAGGGTGTCCTTGGATGGCATGGAAACGAGCCCCGGGCTGATTAAAAGGACCTCTGCATATATTATGCAGGATGATAAACTGTTCCCAATGCTTACTGTGTATGAGACTTTGATGTATGCGGCTGATTTTCGGCTTGGTCCAATCTCAACTGCCGATAAGCAGCAGCGTGTGGAGAAGCTCATCGAGCAGCTTGGATTATCAGTAAGTAATCAATACTCTTAATTTCTTCAACCTAATTTAGATATGTTGCATGTTATATATATGTCCCACATATTTCTGATCTCAACCTTGAAATGACCATTTTTAAGTTTCAAGCTCGCTCAAGGATATATGTTTCTCTAGGATTCACTTATGATCTCTTTCTTCTCCTTCCTTCTAATTGTTAGTTGTTTGTCTAGCATTGGGACTAATTAGAAAGAGAAATGATAAAAATAACAATTGGTTGACAACTCCTATATAGCTATTGAATAAATTAATATTTTTCAAAAATTTTATTTTGACTGAGGCCTTTAGAATTTAAATGAGAAATTTTTTAATTACAAAAAGACCACACAAAAATAAACTTACAAAGGATATATTGGATTGTAAAACTACTTTTATATATTGCAAATTAGTAGATATAACCGTATCATATATATGAAGTCATGTCAGTTTATAAATTTATTTTTATAAAATTTCTTTATAAACTTATTTTAAATAAACTCAGTTTCTTTAAAATTTTATAATTTGTTTATAAAATTTTTATAAAAATAGTATTTTATTAAGAAGTTGTCGATACATTTTAGTTGAGTTATTATTCTATCATTGAGAAATCATAAAGTGACATCGGTTATTTGCTGGTTATAATTGTAAAAAAATAATAATAATCATTTTATAATCATTGATGACATCGGTTAACATGATATCATGTTTTTTTAAGTAGATTATTCACACTTAAAATATGATTATGACAAAGCATCATTTCTATTCTTTTTAAAGACAACGGGCTTTCTGATCTCGAATTTTTATGACTGGACATGCATATGTTGTAGTCATGTCAGAACACCTATATAGGTGATGAGGGGAAGAGAGGAGTGTCCGGTGGAGAGCGTCGGAGAGTGTCAATAGGGGTGGACATCATTCATGGACCATCATTACTATTCCTAGACGAGCCAACTTCAGGTCTAGACTCAACCAGTGCTCATAGCGTCATAGAAAAGGTGCACCATATTGCACGCTCAGGCAGTACTGTGATCCTCACAATCCACCAGCCCTCATCCAGGATCCAGCTCCTCCTCGACCACCTCATAATCCTTGCTCGTGGCCAGCTCATGTATCAAGGATCCCCTAAAGATGTTGCCCATCATTTAGCACAAATAGGAAGGAAAGTCCCCAAGGGAGAGAACTCCGTCGAGTACTTGATCGATGTGATTCAGCAGTATGATCAATCTGAACTCGGAGTTGAGGCGCTTGCTAAATTTGCGCTTACCGGTCTGAAGCCCCCGCCATTGGTAGGTGAGGAGATATCAGTTTCAAGTGTAGCACCAACGTCGACTCCGGCACAACGCAGCAGTCATGATCAGGCTTCAGAAGTGATCAGTGATCAGATGGGAATTATTAAGGCTGGAAAGCGGCAAACAAATAATGTTGGTCAAGCTGACTATTCTTATGATCACAGCTTGAGAAGCTCGTATAATAGTAATTCAAAGTCATGGAGTGCTAGCGACCTTGGAGTTCTTCAAGTACTGAGGCTTACTCCTTCCCGGACTAATCAGAAAGTGCCCATCTCCATGAGGTAATTCAGATCAGCACTGTTACAGCACCTTTTTTTCCTTCATATTTTAGTGTTTAAATTTTAAAAAATGACAATTTCAGTCTTGACATAACAAAGAATTAACTCAAAAACTCAACTCAGAATCAAATTAACGCATGCATTAGCATGGACAATCACTTTTGTAAGACTTTCCGAGTATATAAAGTAATTCTCTTATGCAATATATAAGATTTACTCTGACTTACATGTGCTTGATATCTATGTGTGTTTAATATGGTGGGAAGCAGCTTATCCCCCAGATATTATGATCAATATTCGAGTGAAATCATAGCCGGGACACCTCAAAGCAGCGACTACACTGTCAATGAAAGCGACTATCTCACTCCCGAAGATCATGCTCCAATGGCAAACAACCATCTGGGCCCAAAGTTTGCTAATTCATTCTTCTCGGAGACTATGATACTCATGCACCGCAACTTCAAAAACATCTATCGTACACCTGAGCTTTTCCTCTCAAGACTAATGGTCCTCACCGTCATGGGTATCATGATGGCCACCATGTTCAAGAACCCTAAACCAGACTTGCAAGGAATCACAAACCGCATCAGCTTCTTCATCTTCACCGTCTGCCTCTTCTTCTTTTCTTCCAACGATGCTGTCCCGGCCTTCATTCAAGAGCGTTTCATTTTCATCCGAGAGACTTCCCACAATGCATATAGAGCCTCGTCTTATACCATTGCAGGTCTCATTACTTACCTTCCTTTCCTTGCTCTTCAGGCAGCAGTCTATGCTGCTATTGTGTGGTTTGCTTTGGAACTTCGGGGACCTTTCATATATTTCTTGATCGTTCTCTACGTCGCCCTTCTCTCAACAAACTCGTTTGTGGTATTTGTGAGCTCGGTGGTGCCCAACTATATCTTGGGTTATGCTGCAGTCATTGCTTTCACTGCCCTTTTCTTCTTGTTCTGTGGGTACTTCTTGAATAGCCATGACATTCCTTTTTACTGGAAGTGGATGAACAAGATTTCCACAATGACATATCCATATGAAGGGCTTTTGATGAACCAGTATCAGACGGATGTTTCTTTTGGAACCAACTCTAATGGAGAGATTGTGTCTGGTCATAACATTCTGGACAAGCTTAATATTCTAGGCGGTGAACAAGATAAATGGGCGAAAGTGCTCATAATGTTGGGTTGGGCTGTTCTATATAGGGTTTTGTTTTACTTGGTTCTACGTTTTGGGTCGAAGAGCCAGAGGACGTAGGAAAGCAAGGACGAGATAAGAAAGAGGCTGCCAAAGTGTGATCTTGAAATTGCTTAATTTGCAGACAGTTTTTCTTAACAACAGATGAGCTGTTGATCTGTATAGCATGCTCATGCTAATTAAGATATAAGCTTCAATGGACATGTCAAAAATATTTTCCTTGGCAACAATTGATATGCATGTCTTTATGCTATAAGCAATTGAAATTTACTGTTTCAAAAGTGTAAGTGGGTTTTGGAAGGGAGAATGATGCAATTGAATTAAACAGTCTCAAGAAGTTCATTGTCTTACGCAGGACTGCCATAAATAAAAGACTGATGCTAAGGTTTTTAGCCTCTATGATCATTTGTTGTAAGCATCGAGGCTAGCTTTGCTGTGGGAGCTAATGTCATAAAAAAAATGATGCATCTTTTTAAGTTTCTTACACACCAGGATTATGTACATACACTAATTAAATTTGTGTGCATGTATAGGTGTAAGTGGTTCTGTTTTCATGTCATGAATGATTTCCTCTACAGTCTACACCACCTTTAAAAAAAAAAGAAAGAAAAATCATAAGCCACGTATGGCTACTATTACAACCTTAGCAATGGAAGTATTTGGAAGCTTGGAGAGAGGCAAAATCTTATTAGTTGAATGAAACTTGATACGAAGTGCTCTGCTTTTAATACTAAGAAACAGTCTAACAGAGACTTTGAACTAACTGATCTAACAAGTTCACATGTACAGAAAATACAAAAATACAAAATGCAATACAATTGTAATGGTCCCCCTCAAGATGGAGTGTAGATATTAGATACACCCATCTTGGACAACAAATCAGTAAGAAGGACAAAAAGAAAGAGGTTTGGTTAGCAATTTGATGTTCTGAAGCAACATGTAATGTCAAAATGACCCCAGCTTGTATCTTGTCAAGTATGAGATGACAATCAAATTCTATGTGCATTTTAAACTCATTAAGGCCTCGTTTGTTTTCGCAGATGAGATGAGATGAGTTGAGATTAAAGTTAAAAGTTGAATAAAATATTATTAGAATATATTTTTTTAATATATTTTTGTTTTGGGATTTGAAAAAGTTGAATTGTTTATTTTATTTTGTGTGGAAATTTGGAAAAATTGTAATGATTAGATGAGATGAGATGAGATGAATTGAGAGGAGTGTTGCCTAGTTATCACAAAACAAAAGGGCTGGCTTGTTTATGATAAATGTGCAAGTCATTAAGTAGAATCCATTGTAATTTACAAAAATGTAGACAGGTTCTAATTAAATGAAGAATAAATTGTGAGATTCTACAAGTCAAGATTACTAGGTTGGGTAAATGATGTCTGGATGTTAACAGAATAAAAGAGAGTATCGATGTTTCTTCCTTTTCTAACGTCGATACTCCCTTTTCTAATACACTCAATACTGGTTGTATTATATTCCCATTACAAGTACGAGTAAATAATAATTTGCAAAAATCAGATGGGCTGTGCTAATCAACACTCATCAACTTGGAAAGCCAAATTATTCATGCAATACCAAGCCAGCAAACATTTGTTGATCTGACTCAACCCAGTTAAATCTATATGAGCACTACTGTCTGAATTATAGATGGATACTGCCGGAGCTCGACCTAACACCTGATCAAATCAACAAGACCCGCCATATACTATGGAACAAAATACTACCCTGGTGCTTACACGTTGCTGAATCTATGTTGAATAGTTTAAAAGAAAATGCAACCCTTTTTCGCTCTTTAATCAAATGGTCCTGTTCTTGTAGTTAGTTTCCTTGGAAGGTAATAATTCCCCTTCCCAAAAAACATGGGTTGAACTAAAATCCTCCCTACTTGGACGGAAAAAGGTACTACATGACTCACTCAACTGTGAAAGCAGGAGCTGGAATTGGTAGCTTTGTTTTTATGAGACATTTTCTAACACGTGATTTAATAAAGAAACCATATATATGGTTATACACATATGGATATATAAGATAAAGAAGAAACTCTATAAAACATATGAGTAATCAGATTCAGTAACTAAGGGTTGTCCCCATCCACAAATATATATTGAGCTGGTAGTTGGGGTTAGACGTCATATGCTATGAACAGTGAATACCCTCTAAGAAGTTAAAAATTATGAAAACTCGAAATTAAAACTTAGATCAGACATGACCATCAACAGGAATGCTTATGTCTAGAAAGAGTTTCGTCCCTTAACCATATGGAATTGCTGACAAAATGATGTAGCCACAGCATGGTCAGCAGTTGTTCATGATGAAAATTACTGGTATATGATATTTTATTAGAAGAAACAGATTAATCAACAATCTGCCAATGTGAAACTTGTTGCTTTGTAACAAAAGGCATTTCAAAACCAAGTACAATAAACTCTTAAAACTGAATCAAGATGGACCAAAAAGAATTTATGTATTATTAGCCACAACTTTTCATACAAGAAAACGCCTATACTTATAAAACCAAATGGAAAAACAACAAAGTCGGACACAATGACCATATGATGAATAAACTTTAGATGGCGAGGTGGTATTAATTACAGACAAAAGGAGAGATGGGGCTCATGATATAGGAGTTATAAGGACTAGAAGACACAAAAGAGCACAGCTTGGATAAAGTGGCGTATGAACCATAGACAAATCTTAATCATTCAAGAAACCAACAGAAGAAACTGATTTAGCTAAGCTCAATTATGGACGATATACTATTGGGTATTATTGCTATTATTATTGACAAGTCACATAGAATCCAGAACTCATTCTTCATGGCGCTATTCTTACATTAAGAGGATCGGTCAATTGGAGTAGAATTCATTGGTACAATGCTTGAGTTATCATAATATACTCCTATTTTACTATCAAGAAACATCTATATGACCTTGAATTTACTATAAACAAACATCTGCACCATTCAAAGATTCTAAAGGTGGCTTGAAGATCCTAAAGATAGCATTCTGTATTTAAAGCGTATTTATGTACTCAAAGTGGCTACAGCCCAAGAATATAATTTCTAACTACCTCACACATTGATCATGATATATAAGCATGAAAAAACTCGAGAACATTAGTCACAAAGAGTGTTACAACACAAGATAAGGCTAGTCTTACAGAGAAGCCGTATTGCAGCAGCAGCTGCAACAACAACATGATCCGATAAACATTATGTAGCGAAGAGAGAGGGATTGGATGATGCAGTATCCACTTGGACTTCAAGCAGTTCAAGACGACGCTCCAGCGTGTGAAGCTTCTCATTCAATGATGCCAACTTGCTCTTCGTTGTAGCCTCTGAAAGAGTACAAGAAGCATAATATGAAATAACACCACACCAACCCCGCAAAACCTGATACTATAACAGGATAGAGCAAAAATCACAAAATGGTTGTGGGCATTCATGTAATAGGGTAATTATGGTGTAAAAATTAATGCAATCCACAATGGAGGGCCGTGCTATTCGAATCAATCCCATATCAGCAAATCCGGTACTGCAGAAGAAGGAAAGGAAGGGAATAGAATTGGTTACCAAATTGGACAAGGAAATCAAAGAGGCGTCGAACATTGAGGGAAATGTGAGAGATGAACTCTCGGTTCTCCCAATCTGCTTGCACTGCTATCCCGACGTTCACCGCGTTTATGATCCCTCCTGCCCTGGCCATCCTTCCTTCACTTCTTTTTTCCTCTCTTTCAGAGACGCACAAAGAGATCGAGCAGAGGAAGTATCAATCCCTTTTCGAGTTCCCAAAAAAGCAAATCTATAGTAGAACCAGATGATCAGCTGGGTCGGCAGGTAAAGTTAGTTGGTTAGTTTGACTTGCTTTTCCTTGATTTTCTTTGAAGCCAAGCAGTCATAATACTGTGGAATTCCTTCTCTTATTATTTTTTCTTTTATAGGTAATTCCTTTTCTTATTTTAGTTAAAATATTTATTGCCTTAATAATGACATTCATTTTTTTTACTATTAATTAATATAATAACACGGCTTTGTTAAATGAGTTTAAAATTTTTAATTTTGCATAACGATCCTTCATTTAAAATAGAATTGTAAGAAAATCCTTACACTCTTTGTTTATTCTGATCCACCCATAAAATTTCTTTTTCATTCAAACTATTTTGATGATCCTATCGTTTCAGATCTACAACTTCCATAATTTTTCAAGTCTGTCATCAATACTTCTCCCCCTCCTTTTCCATTTCTTTCATTTTACCCTATCCTTCTATTGAGCAAAGGATGCTCCATTCAAGGAAAAGAAAATCCAGTCCAATTTAGAACTAGTTTGGATTCAGATATGAATTGAAATAGATTGAAATGGTTGTGAATAATAGAATAAAAGTTAAATTGTTTATTATATTTTATGTAGAAATTTGAAAAAATTGTTTTGAGATTTAAAAAATTGAATTCTTTATTATATTTTGTGTGAAAAATTGAAAAAACTGTAATGATGAGATAAGATAAATTAAGATGAGTTAAAGTGAATTTGAAATACAAACGAGGCCTAAACTACACTACACCGGACATCATTTTACATTTCTCGGGTAATACAAAAAACAGACTCCATTAGGACCATGATATTTAACCAAGAAACAAGAAAATAACGTCCATGATATTGATATTTAACTAAGAAACATGAATTGGCAATTCATTTCAGCTTTACAATCAATATCATCCCAGTTGAGAGGCAATGCCTCCAGAATTTAATGCTGGGAATTTCCTTTGGGGTGGTGTGGTGTAGAAAGATCAAACAAAATCAAGCCTTCATGTTGTTTCTGACAACAATGTCAAGCAGAGGCCAAGACCGGCGATAGTCCGTTGTGCCTGAGCAGTGCCTCCGGTGATGGTTCGCGTCCACGGAATTCTACAAATACCTGGATGCAACAAAGTTTTTATGTTATGGTGCATCATATAAGACTCTAGAAATGTCAAATTCAGCAGTCATTATGCTGCAACTAATTACGACAAGCCATCTGATGAACCAAAAAACAAATAAGGTTATTTTTCTAACCTCTAGCGGTGCTTTGCCACCTCCAAGCGCAAGGATAGTCTCTCGGAACTTGTTTCCTGTTTCTTTCACAGCCTGTTGCAAGATATATAATCACTGTTGATGTTATGTGATCCATGTAAAGTGACATAATTGTGCATTCCAAAATGTAATGAACTATGTAACCAAGTCATTAATAGCGCCAAGTATTATAGCAGTCTGGATCCTATAGGGCAGTATTGTAGTCTTTGGGATAATGTACTTCATTTTGGTTCTGTTATAAACATCAAGTTGTAACATGTTCATTGGAAGGGAACTTGGCCGAGTTAGGTGCAGTAGATTTTTCCCATTAGTTTTTCTTGGCTTCTCAATTCTCTAACCATGTTGTGGGGGATTACAGGATGGATTTACTCGGCATACGCAATCTAGACATTTGCAATAGGTTTTGCATTCATCAGTTTGTGTATTGTCATTTGTAATTTCCATTCTCCTTGATTGATGTTTTCGGTTTTTTCTGATATTCGGTTGTATTCTCATAGTTTCTGCATAACCATATCCCTCTGCCAAAAGTGAGGACTTTAGTAAATTTCGGGTTACCATCCTCTTTCTAAAATAAAGCCGTCAATGAGATGCGTCAACTACAGGGATCAATTAGGCGCAATACAGATATGTATTAGAACTGCAGTTGATATACATAGATGAAACCGTGGTATATAATAAATCAAAGTACGTTGCAAAACTATGGAAACCTATCCTTCCAGACAGCTTTCCAACATACCTTGCTGTCCTCCAGTCCAGCATCCTCAAATGAAGAGAAGGCATCTGCTGACAATACCTCAGCCCACTGCCAAATTCATAAATATGTTTTCAGAATAAATTCAAAAGGAGGAAAAAGGTAAAATAGGCAATAAGTAACAAACATGCTCGCAGGCCACAGTTCAATGAGGGCCACAGTAAGAGAAAAATAACTGTGAATATTACAGGGAATTGATAATACCTTGTAACTGTAGTATCCAGCTGCATATCCTCCTAATATTCAGAAAAATATATATAAAGAAAAATATCAAAATGTTAGATTGCAGCTAGAGAAGTAAAAATGATGCCAAGAAAGTCAATGTAAATCAGACGGAGAAAAAACCTGCAAATATATGGGTGAAACCGCAAAGGAACCTGTCTTCTGCTAGCGGAGGGATCACTTGAGTTCGTTCAGAGACCCTCTGATCAACATCGTATATGGATTCTGTCCCACCAGGAACATACTTTGTATGCAGCTCCAAATCCAAGCTTGCAAACCTTATCTGCAAAAATATAATAAAATTGCAAAGAAATCACAACACCGGTGATCTACGCAAACAAGTAGAAAATTAATTTATTTCCCTTGGAACCATTACCTAAGTCCTCAAAACATAATCACAGAAAGAGAAACATGGATTTATATTAAAACTTCGATGAGTATGGAATATTACAATCAAGACGACATATCAGGAGAAACAGTAACCTATGTTTTGATCAAAGTAAAAACTTCAGAAAAGAAAGTTTGGGTGCAGTGGGGTGGGTTTTGGGGGAGAAACATAACAGTAATCACAAGAAACGGGCGTTAACATGACAAGCACTAAGCCCCAAAAAGGAAGTATGGGCTAGGGAGCCTAGTTTTTCCCCTTTTCTAGTCCTTTCTACAAACCCCTTATTTCAACTTCCACCACGATTTCTATTTCGCCTACCTTTCATAGATAGTTCATCTCTCTTTATTTCAGCCAATTATACTTCAACCAACATATAAAATATCTACAGACAGATGAATATGCCCAAGCCTGACCAGTCATTAGACTTGAGTTTAAAGAATAACACCGACCAAAAGCACTGACCTGACGAAGACTTAGTGAGCCAGCACGAAAAGTCCTAGCCGCAAGGAGCTTTAAATATACTTCTTCAGGAAGACTCTCCCCAGTTTCATAATGCTTTGCAATGCTCATCAAAGTATCCCTACAGGCCCATCAGAAAAAATAAATACTACATAAATATATTAAGACAACTAATTTTCATAAGAATAAATGACGATGCAACTATAAAGAATTAAAGTGCTAATGACCTGCATATTGTCAGAGGATATTACTATTACAGCAAAAAATGCTCTACATTTGGGCCCTTAAACTAAGATTGTTACCGGAACAGGAATAAAAGGAGAGGTCATGAACATTTTAATGCCCAAGCTGAGGGATCTATGAAGACATATTTACCTGTGGTAACACCAGTTTTCCATGAACTGAGAAGGTAACTCAACAGCATCCCACTCTATCCCCCGGATACCAGAAACTAGACCCTCATCTTGTTTGGTCAGCATATGCTGAAGCGCATGACCAAATTCATGGAAGACAGTCTCAACCTGCAAATTAGTCATCACATAATCTCAAAACAATTTTTTTATGGGTGAGATAAAGATTTTATTATAATGAAAAGAGTTCTTCTAAACTCAAGCCCAGCTACAACCACACCACTTAAGTGGAACATGCACGTCAGATTAAAAATAAAACAACACCAGGTCTGCATAACAAACATGATTTCCCCTTAATTTTGAATCCTGATTCTAGCAATTGAACGAGCAAAACCCCTAATCTTAACTAAATGGAGTGAGTAAGATATGCCTCTTCCAATTCAGCCATTGCATATACAACAGAACTGAACCATGATCTTTAAGGGGGGCAGCTATTAAATAATGAAACTTTAGCCATCATATACAAAATGACATCACAAAAACCTCTAGGTAAAAAAAAACGTAAGACAAGGACAATGTTTATAACACCTACATTGAGATAGGCGAGAAATAAATAAGCTGTGAATCCAGTTAAGCATATAAACATTCATGCATTTAAAAATTCCAAACACACTCGGCCTGAGTCTATCAAACTAGGTCGAGTGTGTCAGTGCAATTCTATATCATCATAGTGGCTACAAATTATGGATAATAGAAAGCCAACCTATCGAAGTTTACCTCACGGAAAGTCATTAGGCTTGGTTTTTTCCCCACCGGAGGAGTTTGATTGCACACCATGTGGGCAACAGGCAACCTTGCAGAGGCACCATCACGTGCTAACACACTACTTCGACCAACAACCTCATCCATCCATGCACCTCCTCTTTTCTCAGATGGTCGAGCATACGGATCAAAATAGAAGTATGCAATAGGACTACCTGAAGAGTCTTTGACACGATAGAATCTAACATCATTGTTCCAAACCTAAAAATAGCAAATATATATCAATGAGATAAAATGAATGGTCCAAGTTACACAAAAGAAAGCACAAAATGGCGAAGACATATATATATATATATATATATATATATTTGGATAAGTAGGAAGAAAGAAAACATAATACCGGAGCTAGACCGTCAGCTGGCTCGATATCAATTCCAAACAATTTGTTTGCAAGGTTAAAAAGGCCATGCATAACCTTTGGTAAGGAGAAAAAAGGACGTAGTTCTTCCTGTTGAATATCAAAAGGGGAAACACATAAGTAGCAAGAAAGCAAGAATGTTCCAACATTCAAAGACTTATTATTTTTTTTTATTGGAACCGGGTGTCCAAGAACAAAGTCCCGACTAATCCCGGGGTGCACACGCACTCAGCAAGGAGTTTCCCACAAGTACACCTCAGTTAATTCAAGGAAAAGTTCCTCCAGTCCGATAGCCCCTAGAATTTGTTTGCACACAAGAGGATTTGAACCTTAGACCTGAAGCGAGCATACCACCAAGACCAAGGTCTTTACCACTTGAGCAAAACCCTAGGGGTTTCCAACATTTCAAAGACTTATGCAACAACACACACGATCCAACCTCATTGATGTCAAACTTTGACTCGCGAAGCCTTTCACTCCAAAAGTTTATGTCCCAATGGTTCAAATTGTCAGCTTCTACTGCACCCTGATTCTTGGAGAAATTTTTTATGTCATCCATATCTGCAAGAATCAAGCATGCAGTCTAGTCCTCAAGCACTTACAGTATAAAGGATATTTGTTGAGAAACATTCCCATTAAGGAAACTCGAGAACATATAAAATTAGGGTTAACAAACCTTCTCAGATAATAAAACAACAAGGGAAATAACATTTTTACCTATAAAAAGTGCATCAAGCAAAACTTCTATGTATGTATGTAAGTACATATGCTGACCTTATTAAAAAATGTATATAATCATATATAAACAAACACACATTCAAAAGTTAATACTGAGTGAAGTTTTAATGTGCCAATGTGGCCTATGAAGTATATTTTCAATGAAAAATTAAGTAACCGGACCATGTTTCCAAGACTGCAGAAAAGTTTTAACTAGACAATACCATAGCTGAATTAATTTATATTATTTGAAGCAGTAAAGTCGCTCAAGAACTTCTTAGCAAAAAAGTCTCTCAAGAACTAACCTAGAGCTTAAAATATAGATCATACATACAGCAACCCATTCACAACCATGAAGAAAGTATATACACTTTACTAACCTTGAACCGCAGCATTCCAGGAAGCAGTACGAAGTTTTTCCAGAAGCTCTTCTGCCTTTTCAACCGTAGCCATTTTAGTTGCCATGCTTACCTGATGAAATATATTTCAGCAAGATTATCACTTTTTTTTAACAAGTAATGCAGCAAGTCTATCATAAGAAAGTGATGTCAATTATATTAAAACATACCTCGGCATAATTATTGTAATTGAGAAGCTTAGCCTTTTCCAACCTAAGCTTCAAAATCTGTTCAATTATCACTGTATTATCCAAATCTCCGCTAGATGCACGAGCTACATAAGCACGGTATACTTCTTCACGCAAAGACCGATTTCGAGCATGTTGCATAACAGACATAAAACTAGGAGCATCCAATGTTATTATCCAAGGCCCATTCTCAGCAGTAGCATTTTCATAACCCTGGTGGCATACACAGATGCATCAGAAATTCTAGATAACACACAGAAAAACCAATCCAGCAGGATTTAGGAATGGATCATACATTAAATAAGCAAAATAAAATGGATTCCAACAAGGAATACCTTAGACACTGCCTTTTGTGCAGCCAATCCAAGAGCAGTTGCGGGCAATCCTTCGATTTCTTTCTTATCTGTAATTAATTTTTCGAACTTCTTTGTGGCATCCAAAACATTCTCCTCAAATTTTTGAGATAATCTTTTCAATTCCTGAAACGAATTTGAGGTAAAAAGCAAGTGATGCCCAAGCCAAGCGGCAAACTAAACTTTGAGGATGAGAATCATCACCACCAGCCTTATTTGGTCCATGTTATATAGTTAATAACTGGACATCTACTAAGCCAACTTCCAATGAAGGCGGAAGCCAAAGCAACAATCAAGAATTCTTCAGCACGCACATGACCCTTTTCCCACCCTCAGTTTGTAGACGATAACCATTACCTCATTTGTTATGAGAGAAATAGCAACTTTATGTGCAGTTTTGCAGAATAACATAAAACTCTATATTTTGCACTAAGAAAAAACTAACTACTGGATGAAACAGTGAAGTTCAAAACGGAAAAGTAACTTAAAAAAAAAAACCTGTTCGATTTTGTTAAATTGGTCCTTTTTATCATCTTCGAGAGAAACACCATTAAGAATCGCTTCCTTTATTTGGGCTGCATGGGAAAAGCAGGAAAGTAACTGTGAAGTATCAGAGAAATCAAGTTAAACCCAAAACATGTAGAAATGATAAAATTAAGTTAGTAATTACACTGCATGTGATCTAGTTTTAATACAGAACTGGGTTACCAAATAACCTCATTTAAAAAATTAAAGAAAGAAAAAACAAATCATAAAGTGAATCAAGTTTACAACAAGAAAGCTAGACAGAACCGGCACACATATATGTAGTCATGGTAAAACAAAAAACAAATAAATATAGTTAAAACAAAAACTATGCCTAGTTACTTTCCAGAATAAAATATATATATATATATATATTTTTCAATCAGTTGCATAAGCAAAAACCTAATCAGCAACCCAAACCAACAAGTCTTAAAGCCAAACATGGTAGAAAACAGATTTTTTCTTTTTTTTTTATAAGTAAGAATCTTTATTGATTGAATGAAACTAGGCAAAGCCTATGTCCACAGGAAGTAAAGTAGAAAATATATAATATATATATATTATATAAGTAAAGTATGGAGGCTATTTCCCACAAATTAAAACAGACATATTGCATCCTCAACAGAAAATATCCTGCACGTGATACTTTCTTTCTTTATTTATGGACCAGTGAAAGTGCTCTACCAAATAAGATGAGAACCAAATAGAGTAAAAAGAGATAAAAAGGCATATATCCTCTCCACTAAACATGTTATATAAGATATTTGAGATGCTCACCCTCCACAATACGTTTCCGAGCATCGTTCAGTGACTGCCAATCAGGAGATTCTTGGATAGTTTTAAACGCATCGTAAATTGGTTTACTTTGTCCCAATCTCAGCTGAAATTTAACTTTCTCGGGCTGCGAACCACAAGTAAACAATGTTAGCACTAACTAACAAGTATGGTAACATGGAAAAAGAAGGCACAAATTCATGGACAAGAAACAAATCCAATCAAGTTCAAAGAACTATTAATATCCCTCGATTGGGTGTATCTGCTGCCTTCTCATCTGTTCATCACCTTCCACAACATCTTAAGGGGATTTTTATTTTAGATAATTCTGGTCTCTCTCATTTCAGGCAGCCAAAATTGCATTCTATTGTATAGAATCATTGCAGTTTGTTTCTATTGCCTCAGTCTAAATTGTCTGAGGTTTATACTGTAATTTTTTTCTATTTCATTAATAAAGCTCGAGCATTCCAAGAAAAAGAAACTGCTATAAAGAAACCCTACAGCTAAAAATACGATATGGTGCTTATTTCTTAGAGTCAAGACTAAGATGATGTATGGCTGGAATCGTTGGATCCTTTCCCAATACCGGAACGAAACAAATTTCTGGCTTAGTCACTCACAAATTACAAAGGAGAAATTGAATCCTAAAACATCGATCTCTGCGTTTTAATTCTAGTTTTATGATTTTCTTTCTTAAGGAACAAAAAAGCCAGAGTTTTTACACCTAACATGACACAACAACTGCCAGCATATTCGTAAACGAACATATAGAAACCTGAACTTCTTCAATGGCAGAACGGAGCTCAGGAGAATCCTTTACATTCTTGAGATGATTAACAATCCCCCAGACCAGAGACAACCGGTCTACAATCTTCTCCAATGGCTCAACCAAGTTCGGCCATGAAGGCTCCACTCTGCGCTCCAATTCTACCAAATCCTCCTCCTGCAAAACCCAGTTATTAAAAAGAAACAAAATTAAATTAAATTCTCAGTAACCAAACCACGAAAAAGCTCAAAACTACCAGGGAAAACCCTGGAAGTGGTCTAAAACATAACGAAATAATCAAAACCACAAACAAATTTCAGTTGACACTAGAAATTCAGAAAGTTGAACAGAACGCAGAGAACCCAAAGCCCATAAGCATAACAAAGAGAAAACCAGCAAGACAAAAAAAACTTTTAAAAACCAAGAAATCAAAACATTTTTTTATAATAAAACCAAAACATAATAGGAAAAACAAGCAAATCAAAATAAAACAAAACATACAAGCTTCTTCAAGATGGCACGGATCCCGGGGCAGACGTGCTTGGCCTCGACGACATCGAACGGGGGGAATTCAAAGTCTTGTAAAAGAGGGTTGACTCCGATGGGTGGTGGGTCGACAGCAGCAGCGGCTGCCATCGATGGGGCAGAGAGAGAAGAGCAAGAGTAAGAGAGTGAAGGGCGGTAGAGGTGGACTTATGGAGGTTACGAGTGCAGAAGGAGAAAGAAGAGGACCAGAGTTGACAGGCACTGGATTTGTTCAGGGATTGTTTGGGAGACGAAAGGGAACGTGGAGTGCGCTTTAGGAGTGAGTGGATTGAGCTGGTGACGGAGATTCGTGTTGCCAACAACATTTTGGGCTCCTACTGCCTACTTTGGGTATCACAGACGCCCGCCTTGATTCTAATGACACAAGAATATTGTCATTAGAAAATGAGATTCTGAAAAAAAATTCAAATTTGAGCATATGATAGTATGCTCTGCATATTAAATGACCCAGCCCAGTCACTTTCATCTTAAAATAGAGTAAAATATTCATAGTAAGATTAGGAGTGCCCTTGCACTTGTAGCACCATTCACGATGACATTTTAAGATGAGAAATTTACAAAAAAAATCAAAATTTCAAAGAGACAAATGTACCTTTACTCAAGACTATCAACCTCGCTCTCTTTCTCACTTTTTAGTGCCTCTCTTATCTCTCGAGATAGAGTAGGGTTTAGTGCCTCTATTCTTAACAAAGGCATAAGTCTCACTTTTTGTGAGGTTGTGTGATGTCGGCAGGGATGGAAGAGGAAGATCTGACTACACGATGGAAACGACTTCACCTATCAAAGGAAGAGAACTCTGTTTTCCATATCAAACCAGAAGAACGCAAGGAAGGGAGCCTCCGTGGGAAACTCTGTATTATAGGAAGAGTTTTATTTGGAAAAATCGTTCATAATGAGGCTTTTGGGACGACAATGTCTCAGTTGTGGAGGCTAGGTGGATGGGTGCGATTCAAGGATTTAAACGACCAATGTTTTCGGATTGAGTTTCAGCAAGTGCAGGACAAGGAGAAAGTGTTAAGCATTAGGCCATGGTGTTTTGATAGAAATTTACTGACCTTACAAGAGGTTGATGAAAATGTGTCCATCAACGCAATGCAATTCCGATATGAACCCTTCTGGATTCAATGCCACAACCTCCCCTTGGCTGCAATGACGGAAGACATAGGGGAGCAGTTTGGATCCTCTCTTGGACATGTTATAAGGGTGGATGTTGAATCTGATGGATCCGCGAGAAGATGCCTCCGTATCAGGGTAGCTGTGGATCTCCATAAACCTCTCTTGAGGGGGGAAATGGTTGGAGTTTGAACAACAGTAGCACTGGATCTCCTTTAAGTATGAGTGGATGCAAAATTTCTATTTCCAATGTGGGATCTTGTTCCATAAGGGAAGGAACTGTTCGAGAACACGGTTTGACCAACAAAAGGAAGATCTTGAACCATTTCAGTATGGCTCTTGGCTCAGAGCACAACCCATGAACACTAATATTTTTTATGGCTGAAAGTATGGTAGATCTACTGGAAATAATCATAACCTGAGAGGACAACAAACTGAAGGCAAGGGGGAAAAAGGGATGAAACTGCCATAGGGAAGAAAATGGGGTAATATGAGCTGAAGACTGAATTAAAAGAGATGCCCATGAGGGAGGAACTGGCTATGGGAAAAAAAGAGAGTATATAGATGTGCAAATAAAGGAAGACCCCCCAATCCAGGAGACTCTAGCTATGCAGGACCCCCCATTTATGATTAAAGTTGAACATAGTAAAATAAGAAATTGAAAGATTTCGTTGAAATTGTAAGATTAAAGGGTGAGGGGCTTACTGATATCACTACCACTAAGGTTTCAGAGGGGAAAAAAAGGAGAGGTACTAATGAGACAAAGGGAGGGTGACCCTAATCCAAAGAAAAATAAGAGTAGTCGGTTGAGAATCAAAATGTCTTGGCAGTGGCTGGTTTCCAGCACTGCCAAACTCAATGAGTCTCCTAATATAGAATTGTCGAGGGCTTGGGAACGCTCGAACAATTCCAATCCTTATGAACTTGACTAAGGAAAAGTGTCCTCATTTAGTTTTCCTCTTGGAAACTAAGTGCAACAGTACCTAGATGGATGAGGTAAGAAGAAAGTTGAAATTTGAGAGTTGCTTTGCCGTGGAGAGTGTGGGTTTAAATGGAGCAATAGCTTTACTCTGGAAAGAAGGTTGGAGTGTCAAAGTTATTAACTATACCAAATGGCATATTAGTGCAACTATCCATGAAGGAGGAGATAAACTTATTTGGCAATTCACTGGGTTTTATGGCCACCCAAATACAATGAAAAGGAATAGCAGTTGGCAGCTTCTAAAGATGCTCAAACCTTCCTCTCCAATAGCTTGGTTATGTGCAGGTGACTTTAATGAAATCTTGCACCAAAAGGAAAAAATAGGGGGTGCTAGTAGATCTTATAAGGAAATTGAAGAATTTAGGCAGGCCCTTGAGGTGTGTGATCTCCATGACATTCATTCCCAAGGGCAGGAATTCACTTGGTCGATAAATAGAAGTGGAAACGATTTCATAAAGAAAAGAATTGATAGAGCAATGGCTAATAAAGAGTGGAATGACAATTTCAATTCAGCTTCTTGTAATGCTATGGCAGTAGTAAAATCTGACCACTCCCCTCTTCATGTTAACATGCACCATTTCTAGTATAAGAGTGAAAGGAAATTCAGGATCTTCAGGTATGAAGTTGCCTGGGAATTAAAGGAGGAGTGTTTTGGCATTGTGAAGAAGGCATGGAGTAAGGTGACAGAGGGAGATACAAAGGCTTCTACTCTAAGAACCAAGCTTGAGCATTGTCAAAGGGGGCTAGTACAATGGAAACAAAAATATGCTCAGCATGAGACGAAGGAAATCGATCGGGCTTTAGCTACTATAAGCCACCTGCAAAATACTAGTGATGGTTCACACATGACTCACATGCAAAATTTACAAAAGAAAGGTTGAGGTGTCGTTAGCTGAAGCAGAAATGAAGTGGAGGTAGCGAGCAAAGCAACATTGGCTTAAAAATGGAGACAAAAATACTCAGTTCTTTTCATATGCATGCAAGCCAAAGGAGGAGAGTTAATACCATCAAATCCATAATAGACACAAACGGAAGGGTAGTTTCTGTGCAGGTTGATATTGGAGCAATTTTTATAGGTTCTTTCTCTTCACTCTTCACTACATCATCACCCATTAATATTGAGGCTTGTTTAAATGCTTTAAGTCCAAAAATTTCTGTTGAGATGTCCACAAGCCTCATGAAGCAGTTCACTGCTGAGGAAGTAAAAATTGCTATCTTCCAAATGAACCCCCTTGGTTCACCTGGTCCTGATGGCTTTCCAGCCCAGTTCTACCAAAAACATTGGGATGTGGTGGGCGGGGAGGTATGTAGCTTTGTTTTACACATTCTCAATCATGGAGAGTAACTAAAAGAGGTCAATGACACGTTCATATCACTTATCCCTAAGGTCAAGAATCCCAAAAAAGTAACTAAATACAGACCCATTAGCCTTTGTAATGTCATTTATAAGATAGTATCCAAAACACTGGCTAATAGGCTAAAAGGTGTCCTCCCTGATATTGTGTCCATGAACCAAAGCACCTTTGTACCTGGGAGACTTATTTCAGACAACATGTTAGTGGCATATGAGGTCCTCCACTCTATGAATACAAGGATGAAGGGTAGGAAAGGTTACATGGCTCTTAAACTGGATATGAGCAAGGCCTATGATAGAGTAGAATGACAGTTTGTAGAGGCTTTGATGAAGAAGTTTGGCTTCCCTCAACATTGGGTAACACTTGTTCAGACTTGTCTAAACTCAATGACTTATTCCATTCTTGTTAATGGTGAGCCTCAACAGAAATTCTCCCCGTCAATGGGCATTCGACAGGGGGATCCCCTGTCCCCATACTTATTCATACTTTGTGCTGAAGCCTTCACGGCTTTGCTAAAAACAGCTAAGGTATGTAGCGAAATCACTAGTGCTCCTGTTGGAAGAGGGCCTACACGTGTAAGTCACCTGTTTTTTACAGATGACAGCCTCATTTTTTGCCAATCAAAGGTTGAGGAGCTGACTAGATTGCTAAGGATACTGGACTTGTATGAACAGGCTTCAGGACAGGCTCTAAATAAAGAAAAGTCTACTATTTTTTTCAATAAAAATACTCAGCAGGGTTTCTAAAGACAGATTCTGCAATTAGCAGGAATAAAATCTACTAGGGCTTTTGACAAGTACTTAGGGCTACCTGTTATGGTGGGGAGAGCAAACGTTTCAGCTTTTCACTCCCTCATAGATAGGACTTGGGCTCGAGTGGTTAACTGGAAAACGAAGCACTTATCGACAGCTGGTAAGGAAATCCTTCTCATGTCTGTGCTCCAAACCATTCCAACTTACTCCATAGGGATTTTTCTCTTACCCATCTCTATTACCAGTAAACTAAACCAGCTTCTCAAGAAATTTTGGTGGGATTATAATGAGGATTTTTCAAAAATACAATAGACCCCTTGGGAACAACTTAGCTCTGCCAAGGATCTAGGGAGCTTAGGCTTCAGGGACTTTAGATGCTTTAATATAGCTTTGCTTTCCAAGCAAATGTGGAGGATTCTACAGGATCCCTCTTCACTCATTGCTAAAGTCTTCAAACAAAAATATTTTTCACAGGTGAGTCTATTGGAGGCCAAGCTAGAATCTGGGCCATCATATGCCTGGAGAAGCCTTGGGCTGCCCCTACTTAAAAAAGGCATAGCATCAACATATGGAAGGATAGTTGGGTCCCTTCCCTTCCAAATTTCCAAATCTCCTCAACTAGAGCTTCCGACTGTTGGTGTGAAACTGTTAGTGACCTCATTGACACTAATCTAAAAATATGGAAGGAGGATCTCTTACAAGAACTATTCTCTAGTCAGGAAATTGAGGCTATTAGAGCCATCCCCGTCAGTATAGGAGGCAGAGCATACAAGTTAGTTTGGCAACCAAATACTACTAGTCAGTACATAGTGAAAAGTGGTTACCATACCCAGAGAAATTTGGAGACTGAGATAGAGGGAGAAACGTCAAGAAAGCAAAGGGACAAAACTATGTGGAAGATTTTGTGGAAACTGAAAGTAGCCCCTGCAATTAAGCTATTTTTGTGGAGAGCATGTAGTGAAGCTCTTCCAACACTTGCAAACCTAAAGAGGAGGAAAATTGTGGAAGATAGTACTTGCCCAATTTGTAGAACTGACCCCGAGACCTCAGACCATGTTCTTTGGGATGTACAGCCACTAGGGATGTATGGAATCAAGGTTGCATTAGAGTTTAGAAATGTCATACCAAATTGATATTTTCTTTAATGTGTGGATTACACTAGTGGAGCAGCTTGATCCTAATGAGCTCGGAGAAGCGGCAGTCACACTAAGGGGAATATGGACCAAGAGGAATGAAGTAGTGCATGGTAAAAGCTTCACTCATCCTACTGTTCTCTCACAAAAAGCAAAAGCTAACATGGCTCTTTTCCAAGAAACAAACTACACCTCTCAGACTCCCCCAATGCAATCTTCACAAAGGGTACTTAAATGGCTTAAACCAGTAGAGGGTTTTCTTAAAGTAAATTGGGATGCAGCTTTAAATGTGGGTATAGGCAAAATTGGGGTGGGTGTGATTATTAGAGATCATAATGGTAAGGTCATAGGGACACTCAGAGCTTCCTGATAGCTAAAAGGCAGCCCTTTTGATGCTAAAGCACATGGCCTTCTATTAGCAGCAATTTTTTGTAAAGAAATGGGGCTCAAGCTGGTCCTCCTGGAAGGTGACTCAAAACAAGTGGTTGATTTGTTGCAGAATCAGGTTTCTAATTGGAGCATGGGAGGTTTGCTGATTGAAGATGCCCGAATAGTGATGAATTCCTGCAGCCAATGGTCAGCCACTCACGCATACAAGGAGGCCAACAAGGCAGCTCACTTACTAGCAAAGTCTGCTTTAAATTTATCGGAGGATGTATATGATATTGAAGAATATCCATTCAGCATTCAATCCATTGTAAGCATTGAGATGTTGTAAGCTCTTTTATCAATGGAATTAGTCTTTCTATTTCAAAAAAAAAAAAAAAAGTGTATCAACCTCTCTAATTTGTCCTGATACAAGCAATCTTTCCTACATCACATGGGCAGAGGTAAAAACAGTTTAGCAAGGCCTAACGTCAAAATAGTTAGAATCAAACAATCAAATTTCATCTCATCTCATTTAATTATTATAAATTTTTTAAATTTTCACACAAAATAAAATAAACAATTTAATTTTTTTAAATCTTAAAATAAAAATAATATTAAAAAAATATATTATGATAATATTTTATTCAACTTTCAATTTTCTCTCAACTCATCTCGTGCGAAAACAATGAGACAGTAAAATGGTAAAATGAGATAAGGTGTTATACGTGAGGCCACTTAGATTGGTATCCCATGTGTATGACACTGAAGTCTACATGTAGATTGGATTGACCATCATATTCTTCAAATTTTGACTAATATGATGCTTTTTTACTTTTAGCTAATCATTCAAAACTTGAAGTCTACATTGGATTAGTTATTACACTCTCTATAATAATAAAATATTATTATTTTTTATTATTTATATTTTTTAATTAATTTTTATTTTATTTTCATAATCTTCAATAACCTCCAACAATTATATTTATTTTTATTTTCATAATTCAACAATCTATAATATAATAATCTCATATGTATATAGATGGTAAAATCTCTTATGAATAAAAATCTCATATCTATAATATAATAATCTTAAAAAATACTTTTAGACTTGTTATAGTTCTTTTTATATTTGAAAAGAAGAATAAATTTACTGTAACTTATATTTTGGATGAAAACAATTTAACTAATTCAATGTGGAGCAAATATGGATGATATTTGCTAAATTTAAAGATAAAAAGGTATTTGGCTAATCCAATGTCAATGCTCTAAGGTGTTGTACATGAGGCCACTTTGATTGGTATCCCACGTGTACGACACTGATAAGATAACTATCAAGTGGATAGCATTGATGAGTATTCATGTTTGTGAGGACGGAGAATATGTTTTTATCCTAGAGTTATGCTACACCAAAGGGATCCCACAAAGGATCCATAAACTGACGTACTAGAGTGCTCGCTAGTTAAGTTTTTTTTTTTCCTCTTAACCCCCACCCCATTCCCCACCCCTTTAGTCCCGTTTGAAAGAAGAGAGAGAGAGAGAGAGAGAGATCCTGTACCTGCCGATGAGGGGCGATGATGACGACGTTGATGACGAGGCGATGAAGATGACTGGGCTGCGATGAGGGGCGAGGAAGGTGAGGGATGCAACAGCGACATCGGCGAGGGGCGAGGAAGGTGCGTGGCGACGTTGGTGAGGGGCTAGGGCGGCAACGTCAATGAAGAATTGCTCGAGAGTTTGGGAAAGGCAGCAAGGAAGGAGAAGGGGAGAGATACGAACAAAAAAAAAACAGATGTGGCACACTGGTAGTTTATGAAATTCGTTGGATCTGTTAATTTTTTTAAAATAAAGTACACAAAACTTATATAATCTATGATTACATATGTCATTATCCCTAATTATAACATTATTTTATAAATGATTCTAGATATAATTTTAAGGTAATGAAAATTTTACGCACTCATTTTAAAAAAAAGTTGAACCCATCATTAAAACTCAAAATTTTGAAAACTTTAAAAATCTCACATCTCATCATTATAATTTTCTCAAATTTTCATATAAAACAAAATAAACAATTCAACTTTTTCAAATCTCAAAACAAAAATAATATTAAAAAATATATTCTAACAATATTTTATTCAATTTTTTAACTTTAATCTCAACTCATCTCATCTCATCTCATTTATAAAAACAAAGGAGGCCTAAAAGATAGACTTTTTATATGGTCACATGCTTGCATACTTTCTTCAAAGTAAGTGCGTGTGATTTAGACCCCTAGAACCGTGAAATCATTTTCCCTGTTCGATTGCGTTGGCTTCTTTTATCCAATTACGTTGGCTTCCTTCGAAGATTGGAACATTAACAATCCACAGTTGAGAATCCAGCACCTCCTCATATAACATGCAGAATAACATTGATAGATCATGGATCCTTTTAAAAAAAATAGAAGAAAGCTGTAACTTTGGTTGAAGGCCGATTATCTCCAATGAATCTGGTAAGGTTCAAGAATTGATGGAGACTATGCTTATGAGTTCGAGAGTAATGTATGACTCGCTGCCATGGGTAAACCAATGGATGATACAATCAGGTACATGGGCTCCAATGATGCTTAGTAGACTACCTCCATCTAATTACTTCATTACATTCGTTAACTGCAGGGTGGTAAAGAAAGAATTTACAGGTTTGTTTCGATGATTAGGCCATTTTTCATGTTTGGTGATGGGCTCTGTGCTTCCAGACAAAAATAGAAGAGGACCCAGGTGCATCTAAATTCTAACAAACATAGATGACAATGCTGATGGTGTAGAATTTCTTCTCTGTATCTCATTCAAAGAATCAAAATGACGGACAAGTAGGACTCTTGCTTCTGTCTGCAACATCCATCAGTGAACAGTTACCAATACAAGGAAGAACGAAAGATCAACAATGATGACTAAATAATAGAATGATGAGGTAATATATTGCTATAAGCTGAGAACGCTTCAAGTTCTACACTATCTGCATCCCTAGGCTTTGAGTGATCATGAAAATACACTCCAGCTTGATTAAATAATGCGAGCAAATGCAGTAACTCCTCATTAGATAGCTTTGAAGGCCTCTTATCTTCAAAACTACCTGAATTTAGAACTCCAAGGACCTTCTCTCTGAACATACTCATCCGCGTATCCAAGCAAAAAGATGAATATTCTGTTTCATCAGTGTCCCCTTCATCATCAGTAGCACGAGCAGCATTGTTGCTGTGATCATAATTGTGGTCGCTGGCAGCACTTTCACTACTTGAGCAAGTCTTTGTGGACAGTTTCAACAAATCCAACAACTTCCTCTTCTTCTTAAATGTAGCACCTAGTGTCTTGTTTTTCTTGCCAAAACAGGTTCTCGTGAAAGCCCACCACTCATCCAGATTTACATCAGGAATTTCAGCTTTGGGACGTATAATAACCACGGATGAGTCAACCTTTGGACATGGAACAAAGTCCCTTTTGCTCACGTCCATGGAGAACTCCACATCAGCAACCAGCTTCACATTTACCGCCAAGCGGTTGAACTCTGAGTCACCAGGATTCGCCAACAGTCTCCGTGCAAACTCTTTCTGGAGGAGAAGAGTGGCGCTCCTAAATGGGTTCGCCCCGTAAACTAATTTAGCCACAAGAGGAGAAGATATTCCATACGGAATGTTGGCTACCACAAGATCAAATTGAGGAAACTCGGTCTTCAATGCGTCATTACATATAACCTGCAAAACCCATTTGCAAGAAAAGCTTACTTTTAGTAGTTGACTGCAAGCGCTCAAAACTTTCAGCTAGGCATTTCGTCGAGCAGCTAGAAAACGAGTTAACCTACACTGAGACGATCTTGAAGACCCCGCTCGGCTACGCGTTTGTGGAGAACCTCCACCATTCGTTTATCAATTTCAACAGCGACGACATATTTGGCAGCTTCTAGAAGCCTCAGGGTGAGATTTCCGGTACCGGGTCCGATCTCTAGGACTGTATCGGTGGGCTTTATGTGGGATTTTCGGACAATGGAGTCGAGGACTCTTGGGTTGGTGAGGATGTGTTGGCCCCTGCTCTTGTACAGATGTAAATGAGCCTCTCGATTCTCCCGTCTTCTGAGAATCTTATCCTCATCGTCGCTCTTGGGATGGCTACGACGACTGGACCTCGCATGAAATTGACGGAGCGGAAGCGAACGTTGTCCGGTGACGAACTTGGAAAGAGACTTGGGGAGACGAAGCATGTGTGATTCTTCGATGAATATAGTTTCTTTTACAGTTTAGATTTGAATTTCAGTTGCTTTCATCTGTGAAACCTACATGTATCCCTTTCGTATTTAAGTTTCCAAAGACGAAAGGGTCGACTTAACAAGTTTCAGCGAACTATTGGATAAGATTTTCTATAATTGTCTAGTCCAAATAATTTTTATAACGAGAGACGTATTTATATCACAATATTTAATTTTTGGGTAATATTAGATACAGTTGTGGAGTGTATAAGTACTGCGCAATCTTTTTAAAAATGAGTGGGATTGAGAGAAAAAAATTTGAATAAAAATATTATAGAGTAATACTAGATACAAGCTCCAAATAGATAAGCCCTATACAAGCCTTTTATAAAACAATAGATTCCACTAATAAATAATAGTTTTTTTTTATATTTTTTTAAAGTGGAGTCTACTTTTTTATAAAAGCTTGTATGAGACTTGTCTATTTAGAGCTTGTACAACTCATTTCTCATAAGAGAATACTTGAAAATAGTTTACTTACCAAACATAAGTGAGATTTGTCCTTTTGAAGCCACTATCATAAAAATAGGGGTGTAATTGGTCCTGTCTAGTCCGGAGAGGTCAGGGATCAAAAATTTCGATCCATCATTTTTGTCAGACCGGACCGTTAGCTATCGGTCCGATCGATCTATTCGGTCTGATTCGGTCCATAAATACTTTTTTCTTCCTTGTTCTTTTTTTTTACTGAAAAATTAATACAAAAAATTAATTAAATTAGTAAAATTTAAATTAAGTGATTTCTTTAATATTTTATATATGGTTAATTAATATTAAATAATTTCATTGTATATATGATCAATGGTGATCCATCGGATGAAAATTACATAATTAACTTATACAATTACTATATAAAATAATATATTATACACATAAAAATATTTAAATATATATATATACACATTCGGTTTGTCTCTATCCGGTCCAGTCCAAAAAATCACATTTTGAGACAGACTAATAAGACTATCAATCCGGTCTAGTCCAATTTGTTTTCCACCAATAGTCTTACGGCCTAATCGCAAAGGCAAACTATCTTTTTCTGTTGGAGAGGGGACGACAAACGGGTTTGTAAATTTTATTTGTAATGCATTTCAAACTTTATTGCTTAAAATACATCTAATTTGTTGTCCTTGGAATTCTCAACATTGAAAGCTAATTTGATTTTCCTTTGCCGTGCATGTTCCAAAAGAAGATGTGATTAGAAATAAACCAAAGTCGTACCAAAACAAAACAAGATCTTATCTGCCAAATGCTATAAATGTAATGATGGAAACTCTTTGAAGATGCACAAAGGATTTAAGAGAAATAATAGTTGCAATTATGAGTGTGCAAGTATCGTGTAATTATTTAAAAAAAAATGAATAAATACAGAATTTATATGAAAAGAAATTAATTTTTTAATAGTAAATCTCACTATTTTTTAAAACAACTGCATGACACTTAGGCATTTCACAACTGTATATAACATTACTCAAAATTTAAACAAAAGTCCTTCTACCCGTAAGGTTGAAAAATGCGCATCTCCTATGAATCACATCAAACTTACAATTTAATAGTTTTCCAATTATAAAGAAACCCAGAGACAAAGTTTCTAATAGTCTCCTCTCTGGCGATTCTCCAGAGGTGGTGAAACTAGTCCAATAAAGTGAGGTGAGATTTGAGGGGACTACTCGGCGAGGGTCCACATGGATGAAATAGAGGAGTTATGTGGCAATCTGGTCTAACGGAAGAAGATGGATTAATAGTTGACTGCTATTCTGATAGTGATGAGGAAATTCAACGTAAGGGGGAAAGGAGTTTGATAGGGAGGATTTGTGCAGATCAGATGGTAGGGAAGGAAATTGTTACAAATACAATAGGAAAAATCTGGCGGATCAGCAAAAGGGCTAGTTTTCATGAAATTGGCAAGAACACTTTCATGATCTCTTTCGCAACCCATGCGGATAGGCAGCGCATGCTTGAAGGAAAGCCGTGGCTTTTCGATAATTTTCTTTTTATCTTGAAGCCTTATGAGGGAGATCTTCAACCCGGGAAGATGACGTTCAACAAGGAATCCTTCTGGGTGCAGATTTTTAATCTGCCATTGGGCCATATGACTAAAGATTGGGGTGAGCGTATTGGTCAATCTGTGGGGAACGTTCTTGACGTTGATATTGATGAGGATGGTATCGGCTGGGGGAAGTTTCTGAGAGTGCGGGTTGAAGTCAATCTGTTGAAACCTATTGCTCGTGGTCAAATTACATCGTACAGGAGAAGAAGGTCTGGTTGAATTTTAAATATGAGAAACTTCCACAGTTCTGTTTTCGTTGTGGGTGGATTATTCATGGTGTTGAGGGGTGCACCGTGGCTGCTAATTCTACTTCCACATATGAACCACAGTTTGGTACTTGGCTTCGGGCAGATGATATTTACAAGCGCAAATTATCTTTCTCCAACACTGACGCAAGTCCTAAGGGGAAGATGGGAGGTCTGCAGGGATTGAAGAATGTGAATCGAGTAAGTGTGGCTGAAGGTTCACAGGATAGAAATGATCGTGGGTCGCGGTGGAAGGATTCTGACGAGGGCAATTCTGGTAATTCTGCAGTGATTCCTATCAAGTTGGGTACTGGACTAAACGGAGTGTATGGGGGACAGGCTATCACGGATTTCCCAACTGGCCCGACTGTGGAGGAAGCCGTTACGTGCTCTCAACAGACCCTGCTGAAGGAGAGAAGGGGTGCGGCAATTATAGGGGAAGTTCCTTCAAAACGGCAGATTCATGTGGACTCCATGTCTGATGAGCGGGAAAGGTCGTTGGAGGAAGTTCCTCAGATGGTGGGCTCGAATACCGTGGGCTGTACAAGACCTTTGGTTCATGAGGCCTTGGCCCATCAAGAGCCACATGACAATAGTGGGTATAAGGGCAGCCTTTGTTCTCATCAAATCACGCAGGGGCATTCTCTGCTTTATGCCCCTGCTAATTCATACAGATCGATCTTCGAAGTGTACAAAGAGCAACTCACGGTGGAAACGAAGAGCTAGGGGTCCATCCACTGTGGTCTCTGACAACGAATTTCACTCTGAAGGAAAACGGCCTACTGAAACGATTACAACTCCGAGTACTGGGGAGACTGGGTCTAAGAGAGGTAAGTTTGCTTCTTTATTTGTTGATGACGAGTTTAACTTTGATATGGCGCAAGCTGGGGCCCAGCCTCGCCGAGCACCATGAAAATATTCAGTTGGAATTGTCGGGGGCTTGGGAACTCCTGAACAATTCAAAGCTTTAGTTTATAGCTAAAGGCAAAACTCCCACTGTGGTTTTCCTTATGGAAACCAAGTTGACTTATGTTAAGGCTCTAAGGTTTTCGAGGAGAGTGCACTATGAAAATTGTATTGTGGTGGATGCGGTTGGGAGGAGTGGTGGATTAATGGTTATGTGGAAACATGATATACATTTGGAATTGGTTAACTTCTCTCAGAGGCATATTAATTTCATTGTACGACCAACTGACACTAAACTTTGTTGGTTGTTAACTTGTTTTTATGGGCACCCGGAGACTAGTAAGCGTAGGGAAGTTTGGCAGTTACTAAACTCTTTTAATCCGCGAAATATGGGGTGGTGCATCATAGGTGACTTTAATGAGATTTTGGCACACAATGAGAAAGTAGGAGGTAGGGTCCATTCCGATTCTCAGATTAATTTGTTTCGAGAAGTTCTTCAGGGAGGGCGATTATCTGACTTGGGGTGGAGTGGATGTAAATTTACTTGGAGTAATAGGCATGTTGATTCCTCTTTTACAAAGGAGAGGTTAAATCGAGCGTTGGCTAATAATTTGTGGAGGGAGGAGTTTTCCAGGATTAAAGTTGAAACGTTAAGTGCTTTATGTTTAGATCATCGGCCAATTGTGTTAGAATTTTCTTACGACAGTGTTTTAACAACAAGATTTCGACCTTCCTTTAAGTACGAAGCTAATTGGTCCAAAGAGGCGAGGTGTAAGGAGGTCATTCGAGCCGCTTGGCAGAAATTCGGTGGTTTGCATTCAAGTCGTGGGTTGGTACAGCAGAAATTAGAATCATGTCGTAGAGATTTACAGGCATGGAGTAGAAATATCAACAAGAATAGAGAAGCTGCGATCAAACAAAAAGTTGAAGGAATTTGGCAGTTGGAATTGGCTGAAAGTGTAGAAAATATACAAGCCATTAAAAGATTACAAAAGGAGTTAGGAGAGTTACTGGATATAGAGTTAGGAGAGTTACTGGATATAGAAAACCTGAGATGGAAACAACGTGCGAAGGCTCATTGGTTGGCTAAAGGTGATAGAAACACTACCATACTTGCGTCAATCAAAGAAGGAAGAAAAATATGATTAAGGTGGTGGAGGATGGGTCAGGTTAGCTATTGGAGACGAAAGAGGATATTGCAGCTGGTTTTTGGACCCATTTTAGTCAGATTTTTCGATCTTCTCAGCCTTCATTAGACTCAATTCAAACATGTTTAGGAGGGGTGGAAGAAAGGGTGACTCCTACATTGAAGGAACAACTGGACAGAGTTTTTGTTGAAGAAGAAGTTGTTGCTGCTTTAAGGCAAATGTCCCCGTTTAAGTCACCAGGGGCTGATGGATACAGTGCAGGGTTTTTCGAAGATCATTGGGATGTGGTTGGGGCTGAGGTGACCAAAGAGGTTTTGCATTTTTTAAATAGTGGCAGCATGCCATCGGGGTTAAATCATACTCTTATTACTTTGGTTCCAAAGGTAAACTCTCCTAAATCAGTTAATGAATAATGCCCAATTAGTTTATGCAATGTATGGTATAAACTAATTTCTAAGGTTTTAGCCAATCGATTGAAATCCATTTTGACGTAGATGGTCTCTTGGAACCAAAGTGTCTTTATTCCTGGACTTTTAATCACTGATAATGTCATGATAGCTTATGAGCTTCTTCACTCAATGCATGCTAGGAAGAAAGGCAAGGAAGGGTGCATGGCCATTAAATTAGATATGTCTAAAGCTTATGATAGGGTGGAGTGGGATTTCTTGGAAGCAATTCTAACTCATTTGGGGTTTCGTGCTCATTGGATCAAGTTGCTTATGACTTGTGTTAAGTCAGTCACTTATTCTGTTGTGATTAATGGAGAACCTGGAGATGTATTTGTACCCTCAAGGGGGCTGCGACAAGGTGATCCTTTGTCCCCATACTTGTTATTACTATGTGGCGAGGGCCTTAGTAATTTGCTCCAGCAAGATGAACTGAAGGGCATGATTAAAAGGGTGGTTGCAACTAATGGAGGCATAAGGATAAACCATTTCCTTTTTGCTGACGACTGTGTTATTTTTTGCAGGTCTATGGAAGTAGAATGGTTCAATTTACTCCAAAATTTACACATGTACGAAGTGGCTTCTGGGCAAGTGCTAAATAGACAAAAAAAAATTTAGTTCTTTTCAGCTCTAATACAAGGGCTTCTGTGAATGAATGTATTCTCCAACACGCTGAAGGAGTTATTTGTGATAATTACAATAAATATTTAGGTTTATCTACTGTTGTGGGCAAATCAAAATATGATACTTTTAAAGGGCTCAAAGACAAGGTTTGGAAGAGGGTCACGAGTTGGAAGTCAAAACTTCTATCAACTGCAGGAAAGGTAATCTTTATAAAGAGTGTTCTTCAAGCAATCCCGGCATACACAATGAGTATATTCAGACATCCAAAAGGTTTGCTCAAGGAATTGAACAGTTGTTTGCAAAGTTATGGTGGAATCATAGCCAAGATAATAAAGGAATACATTGGACAGGCTGGTCAAAACTTGGTGCTGTCAAGAGTGTGGGAGGTTTGGGCTTTCGAGATCTTAATTGTTTTAATAGAGCGCTACTAGCAAAACAGGTATGGAGGTTCATTCAGGATCCTTCCTCCTTGGCTGCTCGGGTATTTAAACAAAAATACTTTCCATCTTGTCATGTATTGAAGGCAAAAGTGGGATATTGTCCCTTACACATATGGAGAAGTTTATGCTCAGTTTTGGACTTGGTTAAAAGGGGGTATGTTTGGCGAGTTAGAAATGGAAAGCAAATTAAGATTTGGAAAGATAAATAGATCCCCATCCCATCTACTTTCCAAATTCAAACCCCAATTTGTCATTTGAATGCTAAAGCTACTGTGGATGAACTTATAGATGAAGACACAAAGACATGGAAACGAGATATGGTATATTCAATTTTTAGAAGGGAAGAGGCAGATTGTATTTGTAGATTACCCATTAGCTATCGAGGTATGGAGGACAAGGTTATATGGGGTTTAACAACAAAGGGTTTATTCACAGTAAAATTCGCCTACTTTACTAATTTTGAAATGAAGAATCAGAGTATCGGTCAGGCTTTTACATCTTTGCATGATTCTAAGATATGGAAGAAGGTGTGGACTTTGGACTGTACAGGGAAGGTAAAGCAGTTACTGTGGAAGGCTTTAAACAATATTTTACCCACAAAAGAATCTCTGTTCAAAAGAATGATAGTGGAAAATTCATTATGCCCGATTTGTCAACTGGCTGAGGAATCTGTGTTACATGTTATGTGGCCATGTCCTGCGTCTATAGATGTTTAGGGGGAGTTGATTAGTCCTTTACAGAAGTGGAAACAGAGTTATGCTAATTTTAAATCCTTATGGGGTGATCTGGTTTCAAAATTGGATGATGGTATTATGAATATAGTGGCTTGTATTTTTCATGGCATTTGGAAGAGGAGGAATGAGTTTGTGTTTAGAAATATGTTTAGAAGCCCTTCTATTCTATTTCAGTTGGCCATTCAGGATGTTGTAGTGCCTGCCATTCAAAGTTCACAGGTCCCGAATGAAGACTTGCGGAAGTGTCAGCAGTGAATAATACTGCACAAGGTTGGATCCCACAAATATTGGTTACTTTAAAGTTAATGTTGATGCTGCTTATGTCCGAGAAATTGAGAGAATGGGTATTGGGGTTGTTGTGAGAGATCATTGTGATGAAGTACATGCAGTTCTCGCTGCCTCCAGAAGTGGTATCCCATCTGCTGTTATAGCAGAATGTTGGGCTCTACTTAGAGCTGTGACCTTGTGCCACGAAATCGGTTTGAGGTGTGTCCAATTTGAGGGTGATGTAAAATTGGTTGTCGATGCTGTTAATAGGATCTCTGTTGATTGTTCTTGGTATGGTCAACTCATTGAGGATATAAAAGGTGCTTTGATGGATTTTCAGTACTGGTCTGTTATGCATGTGAACAGACATAGAAATCGAATAGCGGATGCTGCTGCAAAGTTAGGACTAAAGTTAAATTCTGAACAAGTGTGGTTAGAGGAGGAACCTACTGAGGTTACTCCGTTTGTTATTCTTGATAAATCATCTTGTATTCTTTGATTTATGAATGGAAGTTTCATTTAAAAAAAAAATGCGCATCTCCTTATGTGTTGATGTGGCGGTGACACATATCACTGCCACGTCACTTTCTTTTATTTTTAAAAAAATCTAGACATAAGTGTAGAAGCCCAAGCATCTACACCCATTTCTCTCATTTCTCTTCACGTTCAACATTTCAGCTAGGGCAAACAATTGGTTGGCAGCCGTATTACATTAAACAAGTCATTCAGTAGCAATTGAGTGTTAAAAGAGTAATGTTACATATAATATGAAGTGTGCAAGTGTTGTACAGTCACTTTACAAAAAAGTAAGATTCACTATTAAAAAATTAATTTTCTTTTTATATAGGTCTCGTATTTATTCACTTTTTCAAAATGATTGCGCAATACTTATATACTCACGATTGCAACTATCATTTCTCTTTAACTTGTGTTATTTTTTTTGAATGACAAAAATGATGCTTGAAAATCATTCCGCTAGAGTTAGATGACTCGGTTTTTCCTTGGAGGCTTATATTGTTTAATGCTTTTACGGATGAATAAACTTCGATTTGATTCTTCGAGTATAGATTTGAGTTTTTGAAGATGAACGTTTGAATTTGAAGAATATATGCCTCTGTTCTAAAAGAGAGCCCCAATTTGGTGCCTTAGCTTTTAGGATGGAAATAGCCTTAGTAAAAAGCCACCGACAAGTTGAAGACTATATGGGGGATAGGTAAAACGAGAACATCAACTTGGTACAAAACAACCAAGATTAAATTATTTAAACTTAAGACAAAGTTTTTGTAGTTGAGAAAGATGATTAGAGTTGGTTGCAAAACCAAATAAAAAGCCCATAATTCTTAAAAACTTTAAATTAGAAAATTATCATGTGTCCTTTCATCATTTTTTTTAATATTTTGTTGCTTTTATTTTTTTTTTTTCAGTTGACATTTGCCTTGAAAGATGAGGTTAGAGCATATTATACAAAATATGCTAAAAATTAGGAGTTTAATGTATCCAAAAAAAGTTCTAGCTAGACTGGAGATGATGGAAAATTGAGGTACTTCACACTTGTGTGTGTATGTCAAGGCACATCTAAATCAACAACTTATCTTCCTAGGCGAAGACTTATCGAGATTCGGATGTATCGAAATTCGGATGTAAGGAAAAAACCAATGCAACTCTTTATTTCAGCGAGATTTTTTAGATGCAATTGGAAGATGGATCCTGCCGAAAAAAAATGGATGTGGGAGATGGTGCTCGTATAAAGGTGTGTAAAAGTTCTAAATTTTTCGGTATTCAAGCTGGTGATTATGAGAATCTAACATTTAGAAGAAAAAAATTGTCAAAATTATTTTGATAAGGCGAGACAGCTGCGGCTTGGTGAAGGTGGTGTCAAAACTCTATGAAAGTCTTTTGTCCGAATACAACAGAAAAAATGATCATTTTTATTATATTATGAATTTGGATGATGAGGGTTGTTTAAAGAATGTCTTTTGAGAAAATGCCCAAAGTAGGGTTGCTTATAAATATCTTAGGAATGTGATAACATTCGACACAACTTACTTAACTAATAGGTATAAGATGTCATTTGCTCGAGGTGAGTTACCATGACTAATCAATTCTTTTTTGTTGCGGTTTAATATCAAGTGAAAATGAGGACACTTTTGTGTGGTTAATGTAATTTTGATTGAATTGCATGGAAGGTCAAGCTCATTTGGCAATAATAATAGATCAAGATAAGATAATGCAAATTGCCATTGATACAGTATTTCCGACATCATGGCACAAATTTTTTCTATGGCTCATTCTGAAGAAGTTGTCAGAAAAATTTGGACCATATTCACAGTATGAAGCTATCAAGAGTAGGATACAAAATTGTGTTTATGATTGTTTGACTATGAAGGACTTTGAAGACAGTTGGGAAAAATTACTAGACGCTTAGACTTTGCATGATTATTTTTGGCTGTAATGGCTGTATGATGAGAGGCATATTTAGGTAACTGCATATGTTAGAAACACATTTTAGGCTAGGATGTCAACTACATAAAAAAGTGAGAGTATGAATGCTTCTTTCAAAGATTATGCTAACTTGATAACTTTTTTAAAATAGTTTGTTGAGTAATATGATAATGCACTTAGGTGAAAAGTTGAGAACGAAACTGCAACCAATTTTAGTTCCTTTCACACACAAGTTCCTTTTGTACATGATGTGGATGTTACTATCTGTAACATTCTGACACTATTTGATCCATAACAAAAAAAAAAAAAAAAAAAAAAAACAAACACAATAGGGCATTGTACGAGCTGATGGAAATTCTAAACATGCATAGCCTTTAATTTTTTTTGTCAAGCTCAACTATCTTCGAAAAAGCTTGTTGGAAATTCATATTTGTGAATAGAAACTCATATTTTTGGGCTAACTGAACAACATTCTAGGTTGACCATAGTTAGAATAAGTAAGGGTGTAATCAGTTCACTTCAGTTTGATTTTGGAAAAATTCTGAATCTGAATCGGTTTAAGTCGATTTAGGAATGTTGACAATCAATACTGATCGGATTATCTAGAAAACTGAAATTTTTAGTTCTTCAGTTTCGGTTTGATTCGGTTAAGTTTTAGAAGTGTGATTTGGTTTTGGACTTTTTTGTTAAGCTAGTTGATTTTTTAGACATAAACAAAAAAATTATACAAAAAATGTGTAAAAATTTACAGAATGTATTTATCTTTGATATATATATATATATATATATCAAAAGTGTACTTTTATACTTGTACCATATTATATATGTAAATATATAACTTAATATATAAGGATAAATAATAACATATTAATAACTTATTATTAATATTCATGTTTAAGAGTAAGTTTATATCAAAGAATCATAAATGATAATATTAAAATTTTATATTATATAAATTTTATAACATGTATAATTTATATATCATATAATGTATAATATAATAAATTAAAAAATATATATATTTTTTGGTTCAGTTCAATCCAAATTGATTTTCAAAACATGAAAATCGATTTCGGTTCCGAAAACAGTTGAATTGGTCGGTTCGGTCAATTTTCCGATTTTTTCTTATGCCCCTAAGAATAAGCAAAGTTCAGCAAACAACCATCTAGCATCCCACAATTGAAGCAGCCAACACCTTAAATACGGTGCATTTCATAAGAAAACTCCATATTTGATAATGGGCATTTTGGCAACAAAAAGAAACAGCTGACCATAAAAAACAGAGTGCATTTTTTGGAAAAATTTAACATATTAAACTATCATATCCACAAAAAGATTATCTTACAGTTATTTTGCTATAGATGATTCCAAGATTTCGATCTAGGGATTATATCTATCTTTCTCTCGATCTATTTAAGGTTTTCTCGAAATCCAAATTTTCGAAATCATATAGATCGATCGTACCACCATTTTTGCATACAAAAAAAATGTATTTAGATACCAAAAAAAAAAAAAAAAGTTTGTAATTTGTAAGGGTAGAGAAGAAAAAGCTTTCAAGTTGTATTTTGTTGCTTGCATGGGCCCTTCTCTTCCTGGAAAATAATATTTTTAGGCAAGGAAAATACATACATCCACCCTTTTGTTAAGAAAAAGCATTACCAAGAGAAGAAAAAATCCTTTTGTGACAAGTGGAATGGCTAGGGTTTGAGAGGATGGAAGAAGATGCGTAAAAGAAAGGAAAGGCTTTTTGTGGTTGCCGTTTCTGACTTAAAGAAGCCTCTAATTTTTGCCACTCATTTCCAGTTTTTGCATTTTAATTTTTTTTAAAAAAAATAAATAAATCGAGACAGTGACACCTGTCAGTAACACTCCAATACATAACGGAACGTAGGTTTTTTACACGTAAGGTTTGCATTTTTCCTTTAAGCAAATCCTAGTAGAAGAGCCGAATATGACATTTCGTTCTTCTTCTGGTTATTGTGCTCTTAACTCGCGCACAAACTCGTTTCTATCCAGGAGACTAGGACCTCTACCAAACTTTGTGTCATTTTCTTGAAGATTGTTGTCAAAATAGGACCACCAGACCATGGTTTCAGACGAAGTTGAGCCTCTTTCATTGCCCACGACAGGCCTGGTCCAAAACCAGGGGTTGGCAAATGTGGGTCATAAGGGTTTGGGCTTGGGTTATATTCTTTTGTTACTCTCTATTGTATCTTCATTTAGGGATAGACATTAAGATTGTGTTTGAATGTTAAACTGAGTTGAGATGATAAAATATTATTAAAATATTATTTTTTAATATTATTATTATTATTTTAAAATTTAAAAAAGTTAAATTATTTATTATATTTTATATTGAAATTTAAAAAAGTTGTAATGATGAGTTGAGATGAATTTGGTAACCAAACATATTAATCATTTGGATTCAGAGGTGAGATGAAATTATATCTTATCTTATTTTATCTAATTTTAACTATAAATTTTATTATTATTCACAAACCATCTCAATTTATCTCTTAATCCAAATGGGTCATTAAATGATTGGTTACACTAGTCACCCTTAGTAGTTAGTTGTACGCTCTCCATGCCTTTTATTTTTTTCCCCCCTCAAGGTTTTGATGTTAAAATACAGTTTTTAATTTGATAACTTCAAGATCCAAATATACTCATGTTAAATTAAAAAAAATCATGTACTAAAGTCGTTTATGCAAATCTGTTGACTGATAAATAATACAAATACTATTGATCTTGAGAAGTTAAAACCTCGCGAAAACGGGAAAAATTCCTCCCATCCATCCTACTATATTAATTGGATAGTGATAGGCTTACTATCTATCTACTATTCATTTACTACTTATAATATTTTTATTTTTTTGTCATTTTATTTTAAGTATTTTTTTAACATTCTTAATCATTAAAAAAAATTAAAAAAATATATAAACTTACTACTAGTCACTTCCTTAACCATTAAATAAAATAAAAAATTTTAAAAAAATCAAATACAAAAAGAGTAGTAAATGAATAGTAAGAGGATAGTAACCCTATCATTTTCCCTATTAATTAAGAGAAAAGTGTATACATAAATATATACACACATATATATACATGTATGTGTCGTGTCAATATGTCTTTGTCTGGGCACATACATCTCTTTAGTCTCTTTAGTTTCTATCTAGCTCTTTAAATGTATTTATAGAAAGTTAAAAAAATTATAGATCTCACGTATAAAAATATATTAAATTGAAAAAATTATAGATCTCCAAGTATAAAGAAATTTCGAGTTGAAAAAAATTTTGATTTAAGAGTTGAGTGTTTAGATATTCCAAACAAGATCTAAGTTAATTACATGAAAATGTGACATTGCTAAAAGATAATAAGTTATTTTAGCTCAAGATGGTGCGGATCATAAACTTGATGCCATAAATAAAGTCGGAGCTAGCTAGCTGGTAAGAGATAGTTATCGTTAATTATTACTCTTTTGCTTCAAGGCTGAGGATGAAAGGAATCCAAGAAGGTCAGAACAGGATAAGAAGCAAGACGTATACATGACATTGCCCACCGCTTTATCTCTTCTTTATAAGATCAGAGATACACGACAAGTAGCAAGTCCCAACATATTTTGGTGGGTGTAAATTATTAATTGTTCTCTCAGTCAAAAACTATTTTTCCGTATTGGTGGTAAAAATATTTCATCTCATTTAATCTCATTTTATTATTATAATTTTTTTAAATTTATATACAAAATATAATAAATAATTTAATTTTTTCAAAATTTAAAACAATAATAATATTCAAAAATAATATTTTAATAATATTTTATTCAATAACTTTTAATTTTCATCTCAACTGACTATTCAAACAGCACCTTACACTACAATTTAACCACCTTTAATTGTTTCAAGCACAGTCGTTAAAAAAATTTATTTATAAGAGAAATGATATTTATAATTTTAAGGTCCCGCATAAGTCCTTACACATTGCTTTTAAAAAAATTGAGTAAATATAAGAAAAATAAAATAAAAAATTAATTTTTTAATAATAGATCACATTTTTTTAAAAATAGAATGTATGAGACTTACACACTTTAATACTTAAACTTAACATTATTCAAAACAATATGTTTACACTCTCATTTATAAATAGTAGAACTCTTGATCGGTGATCTGTGAATAATTTATTTCCTGTCGAAGTGTCATTATTATCAAAATCGTTAGAATTTAAATGACAGGTCATGTTGAAGACTTCCTTAGACAACTCAAAACTCCTATCATTAATCTTCTTCAAGAAGTAACAATCATCGACATTGGAGATTCTTGATTTCTCTTTGGGTTATCATAATTAGCTTTTAGGATTCATGCAGGAGATGATCAATGCCTTTTGTATTACACAATATACGTACGAATATGTTAGTATATTTTACAGATCATGTACTAATTTTCCCAGAAAGAAAAGCACATAATAGAAGTCAAGGCTGTCATGATTAAAGCCTACTTTGCAGTTGTTTGTCTCCAGATCATGTATCCATTCAGCTGACGAGGTGAGGATAATTAATATGATCAAAAGCTACATTATTGTAGTCAATTCATGGGGTCCATTCCATTATATTACATATATAGGCCTCGAATCAATGATATAAGATATATATTTACCTATGATTTTTATTTGTATTTAAAATTTACTTCAATTCATTTCATTTTATTATTATAACTTTTTTTTTAAATTTTTACATAAAATATAATAAATAATTTAATTTTTATTCTACTATTTATAAACTATCTCAACCTATCTTAACTCATCTTTAATCCAAATCACTCTTGATGTATGGTAAGTACTAGGTAATCGGCTTAAAAAGGAATAAATATATTATATGCATGCACTTCTTTATTTTGGTCTTATTATCCCTTAACATTTATTGATGCAACAAATTTAAATAAAAATTTATTATATACACGTTGGTATATAAACACATTATTTATTAATTTATATATCTAGCCTGTCCGACCCCCCCCAGGATGAGCGGGGCATCCATCTGCACAAGTAGAGCATGTGGGCGGATGCCTGCACGAATTTGGGTACTGGAGGACGGGGCCTAGGCTAGGTCCAAGCCCACCCAGGATTTTTTTCGTCCACTTGGCCCAAATTATGTATATTAAAAAAAAATATTTTTTTAATAAAACAACGTTATTTTTATGTAGGGTTTTATTTTATAAATCCCCCTCCCCCTTGAGTCTCTCTCTTTCCTCTCTCAGAGTGTGTGTGGATGTTGAAGTGAGTTGAGTTGTGATGATAAAATATTGTTAGAATATTATTTTTTAATATTATTATTATTTTGAAATTTGAAAAAGTTGAATTGTTTATTATATTTTGTATTGGAATTTGAAAAAGTTGTAATGATGAGTTGAGATGAGTTGAGGTGAGTTTGGTAACCAAACGCACCCTCAGTCTCTCTTTTCTCTGTCCCTTTCTAGTTACCGTTGCAGTCTCTCCCTCTCCCTCTCACCATCAGCCCTAGGCCAGATATATCTCTCTTTCTGGAAGCTCTTTCTCATTGTGGATGGTGGACGAACAACCCTAAGAGCCAATTAGTCCCTGCCATCTAGATAGGGGCGGGGCTTAGGGGCCTAACTCTCCCTCTACTCATGCGGGGCCAGGAGCCACCACCCGTCCAAGGGTGCAAGTAATACCCCTAATTTCTCTATGAGTGATGTATTTAGTATATCAATAAACTACGTTTACATATAGATATTATTTTAAGTAACTTCATATGTGAATCACTTGCATAGTAATCAATCTTATATGTACCTACTCTGTAATTAATTGATGTGTTATATAATAAATATGAGATGACAAAATTTATGATAAAAACCGACACTTGTCAATCTTATATTTACCTACTTTGTAATTGATTGATTGTTATAGAGAAGTCCATTAATTTCAAGTCCATTTACAGTAGGTATAGGCTAAACTAGAAGCTCACTGATTAATAGATATAGAACAGTTGGTGAAATCTATAATGCTTGTGTAAATGGTAAGAGACATGTAATTTCTGTCAGAAATACATTTTTCTAGTCTTTTTTTTAACTATAGCGGGGCCTAGATGACAGTTGTGAGTAAAGTCAGAACACATGGAAAAAAAAGGGGGAAACATCGACAAGGCCCACAAAACTAGCTCAAAAAATGATTTACTACATATGCTTTGCTTGGTACCTATAAGAGAGACATCCTCTTTCTCACAACGTCATAATTATTGAGAAAACATAAGATCAGAAGCAAAACAGCATAGCAGCAGCAGCAGCAGAAGAATCATCATCAACTATTTCAAAAGGCCTAGTACGTTTGTGTCGAAATGGATAGATCAGATCTCATCCACCGGCAATCCTCATTCGTGAATTCTGGGTGCTGCAGCATGATGTCCCCCTCGTGCTTTCCCGTGCCAAAAGATCACATGGAATACTCTCGCATCCATTGCCGCAGCCACAGAAGCAGAGGCTGGAGATGGCGATATCTTCTTAGGAGGCTTCTCGGAGACAGTAAAAAGTTTTATGGGTCAAAACCTTTGTCTTTCCAGTATGATGCTGTTAGCTATTCACAGAATTTTGACGACGGTTGTCACAGGAATGAACTACCTGGACGCCATTCTATAGTGTTTCAAGATGTCAGATGGGAGTTCAATAAGTGAAGTAGTTGTACTGATGATGATGATGATGATGATGATGATGATGATGATGATGATGATGATGATGATGATGATGGGTTTAGTTATTTAGTAACATTGTAATTTTGATCATTGCTGTTACCCTTTTTTTAGATCTATCGATCTTGTTGTCTCTTTGTTTTTGTTTGTCTGTTTGTTTTTTTATTCTTCTTAGCATGTACCATATGCTGGTGGTAGTATTAATTAAGTAGGAAATAATGAATCTACCTACAATTACTGTACAGTTTGCAGAACTGTTTAGAACTGCACATGTAGGAAAGAAACTAAATTAAGAGTTGATTTGGTTCAAACTATCTTATTTTATATAATTATTATAATCTTTTAAAATTTTTATATAAAATATAATAAATAATTTAATTTTTTTAAATTTTAAAATAAAAATAATATAAAAAATTATATTATAATAATATTTTATTTAACTTTTAATAAAATATTTCATCTCGTCTCATCTAATCATTATAATTAAACGAGATCTAAAAAAAAGTGAGAGAGGTGATCTATAAATTATCGGCCTCAGCCTGCTCATCATTCTCATGTGTTGATGCATCGAGTACTACGTACATTGCACCATTACATGCATGCAAAATCTCGTCATTAACTAGCAGATTCAGTACTTTTGGTGTAGATTATAGCGTTTTAAAGAGTTTAAATACTCAAACATGCAAGTTTTTATGCTGTTTAATTCCTAGTTGAAGATTCATAAACACGAGAAAGATTAGAGTAACTACGTATAACAAATTCAATCTGCAGAAGATAGAATCATGAGCACAGCATGATCATGACCAAGCAGATAAACTTGTTAACTATCTAAGCGTAGATCATGTTTGATATTAACTTAAGCTTGAAGAGGCCTACATAAAGGCCGCAAAAATCGTGCTTGTGACAGTGTGGCACTGCATGGCTTGCCTTTTTTTTTTTGTTTTTTTTTTACTGTTTTGTTTTTGTTGTTCAGCAATTATAGTAGTCTGTTTTTTCCCCCTGTCTGTCTTTTCCAAACCTACTTATATGGCAATAGGCTCGTATATATTCATTCATTGCATTCTAAGGCCATCGTGTCATAAAATATCATCATGACACGTCGTTATCATGTGATGGATGTCTCATGTCACCTACACGTCATGAATTTTGAGCACTCACAACATTAACCCATTAAATAATTATTTATATTTTTTTTTAGTCCAGTTTGTATTCATAATTTATCTCAATTCATCTTATTATTATTTACTATTATTTAATAATTTTAACTTACAAATTTCACTACTATTCACAATTAATCTTACTATTATTTATAATCTATCTTAACTCATCTCAACTCATCTTCGAATTTAAACGATACCTTAATCTCCCATTTTATCAAAGATTGTTATGAGAGGTGGAAACGTCAGTGTGATTATATGAAATTATTTTTGATAGGTAGAAAATATTCTTGGACCTTTGTGTTTATAAGATGCTTTTATTTCAGTAGAAAAATATTTTTTAAAAAGTTTGAAATATATATATATATATATATATATATATAATGATTTATACAATTTTAAGTGAATAAGTCCCGTGTATTTTCTTTTTTAAAAGTAAATTTGATATGCATGTAAAAAATTTTATTTTTAATAAATATTTTATTTTTTCTTTTTAAAAAGTGGACTATCTGCATTGCTAAAAAAAAGTTTTAGAGTCCTACCCCTCAGAGGTACGGGTGTAATCCGATCAGTCCAGACTGGAGAAATCGACCGGATCGATCTGTTCGGTCCGGATCGGATCTGACCGAAAAAATACATGGTCCGGTCCGGTCGAATAAATAGGAAAATTTCAGTCTTCGATCAGGTCCCGTGGTGGAGATTTTTAAGACCGGACCGACCGAATAAAAAAAAAATTATATATATTATTTATATAATAATTGTACAATTAACAATATAAAATTTTAAATATATTATTAATACTTATTAATATTCTATAAATTTAACAATATTTTATATATATCTTCATCTAATCTATCACTATTAACAATATAAAATTTTAAATATGTTATTAACACTTGTTAATATTTTATGATTTAACTAATACATAATATCAATTAGTTAATTATATAGTAATTATATAAATTAATAATGTAATTTTCATCTAATTTATTATCATTGACTATATAAAATATTCTTTTATTGAGTTTGTTACATAATCCACATTAATAAATCACTTAATTTAATTTAGTATTTTCAATAATTTTTTTTATTAATTGATTTAAAAAAAAATAGATCGGACCGATAACTATCGGTCTGGCGACGGTCCATCGCGGGACCGGACCGGACCGACCGGATTACACCCCAACTCGAAGGGTGCAGTCTGAGGATGACTTCCGACAAGGTCATATGCTTTCTTTTAATTATTTTAATTTATTTTTTTTATATTTTTAAATATTTTAAAAAAATTTATAATATTATTAAAAAATATTTCTTTAATTACTAAATAAATTTTTTTTTTTTCTAAAAAAAATTTATATCTGGAGCCATCCTCGGGATGAATCCTCTACGAGTTTAGCTTTTCTCAAAGTTTTGGTATTGAGTCTGGGCTAAAGCAGACATGACGAATATAACGGGCTTTGAGCCTATCCAATCATGATCTTAAATGGGCCATTAAAGCCCAATAAAAGGAGTCAGAAAAAGCGGTTATTTCCGATTGTTCATTCCCATGCATATACGCAGGCACAGACTTGAAATTAATATTTTAATTATACTTAAAATCTACTGCACTGCACCATCTCACTTCCCAAACGTAGATATTTTACCTCCCTCTCCCTCTCCCTCTCCCTCTCTCCCTGAGCGAGCCCAATAATCTACAGTCTACAGACATGAAAATCTGGTCTCCCAGTCCCCAGGTACGAATTCAGATCCTCCTCTCTTTCTCCTTTGCTTCGAAAGTCATTGATCTGCAAATAATCTCCGCTTAATGAGAGCATGGTCTCGGCCAGATTATGTTTTTATGATGCCCACGTTATTGATGCCTTCTGTTTACGTATTACTATCATTTTTTGCTCGTATCTGTGACAGGCACGCATGTGTACACATTAGGATTTAACTTATTTAATTTGTGTATTTTTGTGTACGATATTAATTGTTTGGTGCAGTTTCCTGGTGTTCCATGGGAGGAATGGTTTCTTGGATGCAATTGAAATCTCCTCAAAATCAGTTATTTTCTTGGTCCGCTCTGATTTCTTTGAGAAAAAGCTCAATTTCAGGTGTTAACTTTGCTACTAGTTTTTGTTCTTTGTTTATTCCAAACCATTAACCAGCTGGTTGATGTTTGTCCCAATCGTCGCCTGAATAGATTCACTTTCGGAACCTAGATTTTGTTTCGTAGGTGCAAAGTTAAATTGAAATGACTCTGTTTTTCGTGGAAAATATTTTTATTTCAACAGGATTTAGTTTTTTGAAACACGTTGCATACTCGCGATATTGCTCGTCGTGTAAAAAACATGTGTGAGTCATAAAATTTTCAATTAAAATAAGTTTTCCCTCTACGAGTGTTCATATTCGGAAATAATCGCTTCAACACTAATCTTATAAAAAACAGGGTGACAGTGCAGTTGTTTACAGTTAATATAGCTTTGCTACGATAAACTATAACTGGTAACCAATCTTGATTGAACAACAAAACTGAGACTTTTTAAGCAAAGTCAAAACGATTTGGTGCAAGGTTTTTAGGTTCAGCTTCAGTGACTGCTCTTTTTTTGGGTAGGGAATATCTTTTTTCAAATGGGTAGGTGAATAAATAGGCTCGGGTATATTTTCCTCTTTTTTTTTTTTTATTATTTTTTATAACATAACAACACTTCTTTTAAGTAAATAAGTTACTTTTAAGTAAATGAATTTTACTTTTGTTTTGTGTGATAATAAAATTTCTTTAATGGTTAAAATTTAGAAAAAGTTTTTCTAATTGTCTCTATTTTTTTCTTGTGGTGCAAATATAAAAATAGTTTTCATAATTGACCTAACAATGTTTTAGTGGCTGTAATAGTAAAAATATTTACAATTTTATAAAATATCACACGTATTCAAACATTTTTTAAAGATCCCATGGGGGCAATTTCACCCATTGCTTAATATGTGGCTCTGCCACTGCCGAGATTGGCTAACTTCTGTAAAAGTTTGCATATATTCAACTAAATAATTCCACTTTACTTTTTATGGAAAGAAAGCAGATGTTAGATTATCCATTACTTAGTCACAACTTAGGCTGTTGAGAAGAAGGGTGCCCTATGGCCCCTATCATATGCAGACTTTTTCTGCTCACATGGTTCATGTACACTATTGGGCCTAAAGGAGAAATCTTTTGTCGCTTGACGTGTAACAATATTTATATGTCTCAAACTTTGAGGTATTTACAGTTCTAAAAAAACCAAAACCATAGTCCAACATCCGTAAACATGACTTGAGAACAGATGAACCTAGAATATATAAAGGTTAAAACAGCTCCCATGCAATTGCCAAGTATAGGACGAGAAACGGGAGAACTAAGGCACTGAAGGTTGGTGCCCTGCAGATATATGGTTATCTTGAGGTATGGTTTACTGAGTGATATTTCAAGGGTTTCACTGATGTGTTTCTGATTTTGTCTTATATTTGTTGTCATTGTAGCTTATGTTATAGGTAAATGCTCAAATCATTCTAATCCTCTAATTTAGAAAATCTTATTGATTTTTTTATGCATTATCAAATTGAACTACAGTAATGGAGTTCAAATACATTGTACATGATCTTAGTATTAGACCTTGGTTCAGGCATAAGCAGGTGGAGTAGTATTAGGTCATTGTGTACATAGGTACGATAGATATCTGGTTTTGCCAGTAACTTTAACTGAATTTGTTGTTTATTTCATAAACATATCATACTGGTCATTGTGCTGATGGGATTGTTTGTAGCTCATCTCACACGAAGAAGTACATTCCTTTGTGCTTCGTCATTTGCTCAAAGTAAGTTGAATGACATCTGTCCAAAATCCTCAGCCATTTCTTTGATGTAGATGTACTCTGCTGCAGTAAATACATTGTTTTTGTGATCAATACTGAATTACCAAAAAGTAATTCGGTCTTCAACTACTTTTGGAAGGAGTTGAAAATAATTTTACTTTTACCCTGTTTCCCTTGTTGGTGGCTCATAAGTTTGTCTCTCGGGCTGGCATAGCTGAAGATGGATGGGGAGATCCAAGTGCTCTCTGGTGTTTGTTCCATATGGAGTGAATGAACTTAGGCTTTCTGCATTCATGTGTCTTGTGCTGTAAACCTGAGAGATTGGTCTGATTGTTATGCTTAAAAAATGTACTAGTTATCTTACCGTTTCAAAGCATGTAATGATGACTTAAGTTCTTTAGGAATGTTTGGAACTCAGATGAGATATAAACCAGAATACCTTCTTGTATAATTCCATATTTTCTTGTCGTATAAGGTTTACCTTCTTGTACAGTTCCATATTTTCCTGATGGATAAGATTGCCCTGCGATAAAAAGTGTAGCTTTAATGGCTGAAGTAGTTCCTGACAGAAAGCTGCAAAGAATTAGTGTTTTCCTGGAAATACCTTTCGACTTAGTTCTTGTATTTCATCGGTTAAGATTTGGTCCTGCAGATGTTAAAAGAGCATGTTTAGTGTCATGCATGTCTTCAGATTTTAACCTGCATTACTTCACAAACACAGTGAAGATGGAGGTTTTGGGGTTGGGGGGGGGGGGGGGGGGGGGGGGGGGGGGGGGGGGGGGGGGGGGTTGGATGGAGTAAGTTTCTGACCTTTTTCATTCGTACACCCTGCAGACTCAATTCTAGTTGATTCTCCAGATTCTGCAAGTCTTTGACACCCAGAGCATAAAGTTGTTCCCCCATCAAATGCCTGTCTTATCATGGCATTTTAATGTAGTTCAACAATTAGGGGTTAGATTTATATTGCTTATCTGTTTTCTATTAATAATATGAGTTGTTGGGACATATGGGATTGTTCATTCATTGTCATTGAAGCACATTTATTATTAGCTAGCATATGGTTCATGGGTATCTTGGAAAGACATAGCAATCAAATTGGCTTTTGATGTGTTTTACAGAGTCCATATTTATCTGGATCTTATCCTAGATTTTGAACATTGTAAAAGTTGATTTCCAATATTTGTTATATATATATATATATTTATATGTTTACACATGGGAAAAATACACTCCTCACCCTCCAACTATCAGGTATTTTACAAGCATCCTGTATAGCATTTGTGACCAAATATTTTAGTATCTCTTCTGATATTTAATTTATTATTTGCTCGACTCAAATAATTCCTATGCTAGCAGGTTACAAGGCATTCTGTATAGCATTTGTGACATAGCCAACATATGATAATTTCTGATACTTTCAGGTTAACCGCCCTTATTTTTATTTGTTGCATAATAAGTAATTTAAGCTAAAGGAGATAGATGGTACCGGTGGTTTTGTTGCAAGCTCTCTAATTGTTGCCTTAAGATTGCCACCTCCCTTTGCCAAAACTAGAAATTATAGAAGCACAAGTTAATTCCAACAAACTTACAAGGTTCTTTCCTCCACCCTGACTAAAAGGAAACAAATAGATTAAAAAAATATGTTCATAAACATTAACTATTAGAAATAAGTCAAAGCTGCTAGTGATTTCGAAGAAGTTTAACAATGGCCCTATGCTGATTTGAATTGGTTTAGAGCCAAACTACTAAAGCTATATTGAGCTATTTATGAGGTGGCAATCAAGCTATATTATTTCACCGCATCTTTTTTGATATGTTTGATTACTATCCATACCAACACCTTTTGATGTTATTTCACCAAACTTCATAAAATTTTCATGGGTCAGCTACGTAAAGCCTTTTGCATTTTAGATTAGACATAACATGTGATATTGCTGATATTCTCTTCCTGCTTTGGATGCACAAATCAACATGTAGTGAATTCAGGTGGATATATATAGACATGCGTACATGTATCAGTTGCTCATGACTGACACATGGTCTATTTAATCATTGCTAATCTTGAAACGAAGTGACTTTCAAGACATTGACAAAGTAATGATGCCATGATTTGAAATGTCAAAAGTAACCATTAAAATTTCTCTTTATCTCTCTCTTATAGATCGTGGTCTTGAATTATATTTCAAATTACTTCTTTTTCATTACAAGACTATGATTATGTTGTTTGTCTTAGGCTCTCAGCCATTAGGGTATTCTTGCGAAACTATTGCTCTTGGATGAGCGTGTTCAGAGAACCTCTGTTCCATGAGTTCTTTCCATGTCTTCTGCATTTTCTTGTAACATAATTCCATTGAAAAACAGTTTGTCTGCCCTGGCCTGGCATGATTCCAGAATTGTACGACTATTTGGCTTTGTTTTATAACGCTCCTATCAGTTTTTAACCACTAACTGAGGGTTTGATGTCCTTTTGTTTGGCAACCAACGATGCTTAGTATGATGAGAATATATAATTTCCTTTGCCTAATACAAAGGGCAACTGAGTTCTTTTGGGTACTTGAAAATTTTAGATTTGATTTTACCAAAAGCTTTATGATATAGAGTTTTACATTTAAATTATAAATATGTTGTAGTTGGTGTCTACATTTTTCAGTTTTCTGTAAGCATATTCTCACCTTCTCTGTATATATGTGGGTGGAAGGCTAGGGTAAGGTTAGAAGGAAAAGAGATCAAACAAGGGTAAGAAGTTATAAGATTTAAGGAGAAAGATTCCTTAGGTATATCTTTTCATTTATATGAATATCAGCACAGAAGTGTGTAAGGAAATAAAAAAAGAAAAAGAAGCTGAATCTGACTTCAGTGGCTGGACTTATCATCCTTTTGTTCAAGTATCCAAGAAACTGTGTCTTAAATTATTGCCATGGTGTCTATCAAAGATCCCCAAATTGATGCACATACTTAGGATGTGATTAATGAGGGCACACAAGAAGGGGGCTGTGATTGTGTTCAAAATGCCATTGATGGGGGGAGACGTGCTTGGATGCAGATCAAAGAAGAAATTGCATCTTTAAGGATGAGGGTAGCATGAGATGGACATTGCTGCACGAGAAATATTAAATTTTTGAAAGTTGAATTCTAATCATTGGCTATGATAGTTTTTTGCAGGTCATTTTTAAATGACCAACGCTGGAAATGTTTTCCTTAATTTGGAAATAATTGAGAAGGGAGCATGAAGGTGAAGGTTTCAATCCAACCATACAACCATACATATTCAAACTACTAGAGTAATACAAACTTTCTAGTCTCTTTCTTGTAGAAGTTCCTGATGATATGGCAAGGAGTATGATAAGAGTTTGTAAAGCAATGGCGGTAATATTGCCCTTCATGCTGTATATGATGAAGGTATGCAAAACAGTTTTAGTTGACTACTTATATATCTTGCAGGTATAACAGAGTAGGTAGATGATCGTATACTAGTTCTACTTTTCTGTGAGATAATTTATATGATATTGTGCATGGATTATCGATCCAACCTGTCTCAACTCTTCCATTGACAGCTCCTACATTTGAGAATGAAACACTCGGTTGATATGTCTAATCATTTATTGGGATAGTTTTTAGATTTATGGATGTACATGAAAGCTTTCCTTTCAGGGGGCACATCCCCCGATTCATGATCACTACAGATATTTTGGTAAAAAAAGAAGAAGATAGTACTCAGACATCCTAGAAGTTGTTATGAGGAATATCAAAATCGCAACATTTCATTAAAGATGCAAACACTTTCAAGCAAATCTCCCAGTTCTCATAGAAAATTTGCAGAGAAGGACCGAGGGAGGCTCAACATGGCATACCTTGGCCTCTGATGCTGGATTCTGCAGGTGCTGATGTTCCTCCTTTGACTTGTTATATCTCTCAGTTACTGCTTTGATGCTGATCAAAATACTTAGTATCAGTTGACTTTTCACTGTAAATACTGATATAAAAATAGAGCAATCATGCGGGAAAAAACATTGAACGCGTGAAAAACACCATAATGTTGGAGTTAAAGCTGAGCCATAAGAAAATTCCACGTCTAGTGCAAACATGTAGCTTTATGATGATATTAAGGTTAGACTGCATGGCATAGATTTTTCTGTTATCAAGGTGAGAATGTCTTGTCCTCTTAGGAGTTCCCTGGCCATGAGAATATCTTGTCCTCTTAGGAGTTCCCTAGCACGCTATTTGTCTTTATTTCGAAAAAAGTTGAGTTGCACTTATCTAAGGGGCTAAAGGCATTACTGCTTGTTTGGTTTCACTTCCCATCTCATCTCATCTCATCTCAACATTCAAACATCATTAAAATACAAACATTTTTCAATTTCAAATTTTCAAGTTTTCAACTTTTTCATCTAATTTTTACCAAATCATTACAACTTTCCTATACTTTCAAACAAAAAACAAAAAACAATTCCACTTTTTCAAATTCTAGAACAAAAAAGAAGTTATATTCTAATAATATCTTAATTTTATAATATTTTTATTTATCTTTTTCTTTCTCCTTTCTCAAAATTCCATAAAATATCTTAACTCAAATTATTTCATTACTATTCACAAACTATTTTACTACTATTAACATATTTTTTTTATCTAATTTTATTTGTGTAACGAAACGAGGCAATGGTTATGAAAAATGCAATCTATGCATCTCAAGAACTAATTATACATTACAAAAATGGTGAATTGTTAGCTGCAGTTATTTATGTTTTCTCTCAACTCATGCTACGATAAAAAAAACATACGGATTGCAATTCTGTTTTGGGTTGGTTAGATAAAGTTTGGTTATGTTGAAGTCAACCTATAATTTAGACCGACTTAACCCCTATAGAGAAATGCTTAGTCTACAAAGAGTGAGCTTACAAATGGATGTTGCTCGTTGGTATGCCGAATCTTATAATAAATGAAGTTTTGCAATTACACGTATGGAATTGTTTATAACTTATTTTATGAACCAAGTTTATATACATTAAGATATCTTTGAAGTGCACATTCAGTTGAAGTAAAAAGAGTAGTGAATTAGCCAAGAGAGTAATTGAGTAAGAAGAAAGAGGAAGATACTACACTATTTCAAAGTGGTTAGATGTTTTTTTTTTTTGGTTGCAATGTATGATAACAAGATAGGCATGATGAAGACATTATGCATATAAGCTCTATTAGGTTGGATTCGTAGATAGACAAAACTCCCCAACTTTTGAATCTATCGAAATTACCATCCAAAGTTCTTGGACCAGAATCCAACAAAAATAATCAAGAATAAACTTAAGGTCATGTTTGGATGTTGAGCTAAGTTGAATTCTTTATGAATAGTAGTGAATTGAAATCGTGGAGTGAGTTTTGTGGGGCCCACCTAAGATGAGTTTAGATGTGTTTGGATGTTAAGATGAGTTTAGATGTATTTATGAGAAGTTGAAAAAGGTTATGAGTCCTGCGTATAAAGAAGTGTTATATTAAAAAAGGTTGTGAGTCTTGTGTATAAAGATGTTTTGAGTTGAGATGAGTTTAGTGATTTGAGAGTTGAGTGTTTGGATGTAAGACTCAGTTTAAAATTAGACTGAACTGAATTGATCTTAGTTCAATCTAAGTTTCAAATGAATCCTAAATCGACCTAAATTGGCAAATTTTGTTTGGGTCTCCAGTCATCCAAGAGCTGAATTACTCTCTTGCCAAGCCATCCTAGAAATAAAGGTATATTTTTTTTTTTTTTGGGGGGGGAGGGGGTCATACCCCATCATGAGTTTCATCCACTCATGTGCTTCTAATTACCTAGTTAACAGGAAATGGTAAGGGGTCAATTCTCATTTTCAACCAACAAATAAGTGTCCATCTCTACTAATTTCTCGTGACATGAGTGCCCTACTGTGAGTTGTTCTAGGTTTTTTTTTTTGGTGCCATTGAGGAAGAGGGAGAAACATCCCTTCCCCTATACAATGCTCTCCTTCCTTGCCGTCTTTCTTTCATACCTTCACCTCCATGCTCTTCTTAGTGTTTCTTCTTCTACCCACTTTGGGAGGTCCCCCTCTCTCCTTCCCCTCTTCCCTTCCCTCCCCTCCCCTCTTCACTCCCCTTCCCACTCGATCTCTCTCTTTCATTCTACCTTTCTTCCATCCCTTTTGGGTTTTCCTTATTTTTTTACTGGTTATTGTTGCTGGATCTATTGCCCCGAGCAAACTGACCTTAGGTTGAGAAAGTATGGGATTTGTTGGGATCATGATTTCCTCTTGTATTTTTTTTTTATTAATATTTATTTCATGCATTTAAATTTTGATTGTTGAATAGGATATGATCTACGCCACCCCCTCCTTTTGTATATTTTTAGTTAATATTATTTGCTCATAAAACAGCAAAAAAAGTATCTGAAATGAGTGGAAGTCCCATTCGATAAAAATATTAATGACTAAAAAGGAAAATTTAGAAGATCATCCATATAAAGAGCCCCTACCAGCACATCATGATAATGGGTTTTATTTCTCATTCAATTGCCCTAACGTGTTTAAATGTCACACCTATTTGTTTATTGTTGCTTTACCAACATTCTAAAAGTACTACTGCTAATTCAGCTTACCCTACCTTATTGAAAGATATCTATCTGCATGCTTTAATTAATTCCTCCGCATGGTCCCTACATTTATGTTACAATAATTCTTACCTGTCCTAGCAACTGATACTACTTCAAATTATATTCTATTATCTTTCGATCGGTAGATTTGAATTGGAACAAAAGCTATTTATCCTAAGCCACCAATCTTAAGACAAGCTGATACACATGAAGTACTGTGAATGAGAGGAAGGCAACACGGCTACTATATTCGAAGGCGGATGAATCTGCCTAAATACTATGTATGTACGACTATCGATCAGATCAGGCTAGCAAAAGCTGCTAGCAAGCACTTGGATGCAATGCATCTACAATGAAAAGCCAAAGTTCTCGGCTGAATTTCGGGGGTATATCAATGATGCATGGCTAGCTTAGTTAATAGTTAAAAGTTTTCATGAGGCCATTAGGTTACATGTTTAATGATATCATCATTAGGTTTTCTACATGAGGCCACAAATCATGCCAAGAAAACAAAGTATTTTTGGATGGACATTAATTCGTGAGTAGAGGAGGGTTTTTAATGAGAGTTACGCACTTGGCTTTAATAAGTCCATCCAACCGTATTGCACTTGCGTTACTAGCTAGAATTAACCATGCAACTCATGTAGAACTAACCTTTTAGAATATGAATAATCCAACTTTATCATGTTTGGCAACTAAGTAAGTATTTTCAAAGAGGAATGCTACTCATCATCCATTTTGCTATCGTTCTGTCATCATCTCATGATATTGTATTAAATGATTGAATACTATTTATTATGTTTCACTAGTGGATTTATTATTTAATATCACATCAAAAGATATTAAGATGATGATAAAATGATGATAAATAGATTTTTCATTTTCGAAATGTTTTCAACATTTCTCGAATTTTCTCATAACCTCATTAACAAACATATAACAAAGCTAAAAAAACTATTTCAACTTTTCATCCAATTATTATCCAAATATAAACTCCAAAACAAAAACACTTTTAAAAAGTTATATTTAAATAACTTTTCAACGATACCTATTTGGTTTAACAAACTCCAATACAAAAGTTATTTAAAAAAACATTCAAAATCTTCTCTCTTATTTCTCAAAACTCAATAAGCAGCACATCTCATAAAAGTTTTCAAGATTGTCAAATATTTTCAAAATATTTCATAACCAAACATACCCTAACAATCGTGTGCAATCTTGTATGGTTTACTAAGAAAACTTATGGCAAAACGTTGATAATTCTGGATCACAAGCATGGTGAAGAAGTGGTAAATGAATATGAGGAAGACACGTTAGAAGCGACCTTAAGTTGAAGTTAGTATGACTAGATTATTCATGGTCATGGGAAGGATGGGAATTCAAAGTAAGAAATATAAAAAATTTTGACTAGATCAAGATTGATTGGATCATGGAAGCGATTGATTGTGCTAAAGTACATGAGATATAATGTTTCAATGAAGAGTTTTGGTTCAAAATCCATAAATAGCTTGTTCAATTGTGTGTAATGTAGTGATGCATCATACTAGAACTTGAATTGGTTGGCCAATTCACAGTTGATAGTTTGGTCCTTGTAGTTTGTCGCAATTGATGAGTGCCATTTCCTAAGGCCAAATTCTAACCCTAAACTAAACTCATATCCAACACAGGTCATGGGTGATTTTAGGAGGTTCTTGCTTGTTTAAGGAAATTGACACAGATAGGTATTTGCCCCAGGCCCCCAATGTGTGGGTATATTTTGGTCGCCAATCATTTTGAGAGAGAGAGAGAGAGAGAGTGGAGGTGATGACTTGCAGCAATGTGGGCTATGCTATGGTGGCTCATGGGCATCTATAATAGTAGTGGCGCACTTGAGAGGAAGAGAGAAGAAAACAAGAGATCAAAGAGTTTTCTTTAACGAAACCCTAATTTGGATTATAATATGAACTATAAGGGGTTTTTCTAAAGTTAATATCGATATAAGTGTGTGGGTATCAACATCCTCCCTTGTTGTTCCTGATATATACCAGCCTAGCATCTGCCAACTTTCCTTTTGTGTTTTTTGAAAAAATCCATGCATTCTTGATGTAATGGAAAAGAAATCCACCCATTATCCTCGTGACACTATAGATTCATGGAGATTAGTCGGTTATAATTGACTCACTAAGAACTTGTATTCACGATTGAAAATTAGGTTAAATAGTTAAAGGTGGAACCTAATTTGACTTATGCATACTATTTATTGTCTGTCACACACGAAATTATGGTTTTGAAACATGATTTTACTTATTTTTTACATGAGAGGTATATTGTGTTGATTAAGAGGAAGGCATAATATTATAATATTTTGATAGAGGAAGAGCTATATCATTTTCTATGATGAAATCATTGATTAGTTTGACAGTGTTTCATCACTAGATTGATTTATGCGTAAACATGAGATCATGAAACCACCCATCTTCGGATGTATTCTTCTACATTAATAGGAGTCCAAAAGCAAGGCTAAAAGATGATCAGAAATTTTGCATACTGGAATAAAAGCATGCTGCATATTCAAATTGTCATGTCAATGAAAGGAGTACAGAGAATCATGGACTTGATTAGTGATCAAGCAAGTTCCCAACATTAACATAACATATAGATCATGGGATTTTACTTTTTCTATAATATGCATGATTAGTTCTTTAAATTTATACTTGTTCTTTGTCAATATTGAAACCATTCAGCAGTGGACTAGGTCTTGATCATGTTTTCTAAAACAATTGGGTTTTCCTTGCACTAATAGATCAAATATAGTTTTGCAACATATATCTAATTCTAAAGTAGATGAAAGACTCACGTGGTAGCTCCTACTCTAAAGAATATTGATTTGACTTGAGAAGCCAATGTTGAAATTGTTGAGAAATAATCTCATATTATCTGTGGATAAAATCTTGGACATGTTTATAAGGAATGAACAATCATCTCTTGTAAAATCAGTTTTATGAGATGAGTTAGACCAATGGATTTTTTCATAGTATCAAAACTTGTCACAGGACGAATGGGGGCTCACACTACTTATCCCGTGACAATGACTAAAAAAAATATTAGCCTGCACCTGAAGGAGGATATTGAAGAATAATCCCATATTGCCTGTGAACAAAGTCTTGGGTATGTTGATAAGAAATGAGCAATCATCTCTTGTAGGACCGATTTTGTGAGATGAGTTAAACCATTGAATTTCTTTAGAAATAAGGAAATGGTGAAGATCGCCGTTAGTAGAGAAGTGAAGTAGTGCATGGAGATATTGTGAATTGTGAAAGCCCTACATTAAATGGATAGTAGATCTTGGAGCTGTTGTATGAGTATGAAGTACTCTCACATAAGTTGTTTACTAGATATATAGAATTAACTAATCGTATATATGAACCTGATCCAATTATTAATATAGAGCTGATCAGGTGATTAGAACTTTCTTAAGATATGAAAATTGACAAATGGCTGTACTATCAAAGTTAGGACCTTTGTGTCAAGTCGCAATGCAAAGATTGAATTCGAAAATTATATTAACATCTTCGATAGTGAAAACCCTATATATAATGGTGGGTGGATTGCAAAGATGTTCATTAATGCCTATATACCATGTCTCATTTGGAATGTAATTTATTATGCAAAGGTATATATGTTATATATAGGTAATTTTGACTATATATAATACTGCATGCATGCAAATGCGGCTAGCTAGTAGTTCCTCAGTTGTAATATGTATGTCAATACATTTTATTTGTTGCTTATTACTAATGTGGTTTTTTCTCTTATTAATTGTTTTTTAAAGTGATAGATTCTGGAACTTATAAGGTAGTGTTAATAAGGGAAGCATGTGGGATGCTCGTGGCTTCTTTAATCTGAAAGGCTGTATATTGAACCGTTGGATCTCTACACGTGGTGGCATCTGTTGATACATATATATATATATATCTCATTTCCTTTGTAAGCCTAGATGGATGAATTCATTTGTGTAAATACGGTAGTCTGAGAGAGAAAGCAGAGAAGGGAGGCGATTCTAGGGTTTCTAGGGCTTTCTAGGGTTTGCTCTTGGAGGGAAGAAATCAGTGCGATTTCTTGTGAGTTCTGAGGGGTTTTGTAACTCTGGTGTACTGAGACTTCTCTGTGAAGTATCTTTTATAAATAAAGATCTCTGTGGCTTCTCTGAGGCCATTCCTGTCGTGGATGTAGACCATTAGGGTCGAACCACGTATATCGGTGTGTTCTTTCCTTATATCCTTTCATTTCCTTTTGCAGTTTATATTTCTGTTATTTTCTATTCTTTTTCTTGATATTTGATCTTTCTGTTCTTGATATATTTTGTGCCTCATTTTATCTATACGATTTGGTTGTGGTTGATATCAAACTGCGAGACTTGTGATAAAACTACTTTTTTGTTTGAGTGAAAAACTGACAGTTTTATAACAAAGAAACAAAAAGTTTTATTACAAAGTTATTTTTAGTTTTCATAATATAGCTAATTTTTCTAACAATTGGTATCGAGAGACAGGTTCATGGGGACCATGAGGTTTGATATAGATAAGTTTACTGGGGATAATGATTTTGGCTTATGGAGAATCAAAATGAGAGCACTGCTAGTCCAACATGGACTGCAGGATGCTCTCCTTGGTGAGAAACAGAAGGGTTTTTCCTCGAAAGAGGAAGAAAAGGAGGCTGAGGACAGCCTCCAGAAGGCTCACAGTGCTCTAATACTCTCTCTTGGGGATAAAGTCCTAAGAGAGGTGGCTAGTGACAACACAGCTGCAGATATATGGCTAAAATTAGAAAATTTGTACATGACTAAATCCCTAGCAAACAGATTACACAAGAAAACCAAATTGTATACTTTCAAGATGATACCTGGAACTCCAATAGGGCAGCACCTTGATGAGTTCAATAAAATTATACTAGACCTAGCTAATATAGATATTAAGGTGGATGAGGATTAGGCTATCCTCTTGATGAGTTCTTTGGACTCATCATACCTAAACCTAAAAGAAACCATGATGTATGGTAGAGATTCTTTGACTCTTGATGAAGTACAATCTGTACTTCATACTAGGCAACTACAAAACAAAGGAGATATCAAACAAAATCATGGGGAATGTTTGTCTGTTAGGGGTAAAACAGAAAAGAGAGAAAAAAAGGGGGCAAGAATGAAAACAAGAAATTTAGGTCTAGGTCAAAAGGAAAACAGTTTAAATGTTTTCATTGTCACAAGGAAGGGCATTTTAAGAAAGATTGCCCTGATAGGAAGACAAACCTATGGAATAAAACTAAAGAGGTAGGGGATGCTTCTGTAGTTTTAGAAGGTTATGAAAGTGCTGAGGTACTTACTGTTAGTGAAGTTGATTAAAAAACAGAGTGGATAATGGACTCTGGTTGCTCCTTTCATATGTGTCCAATTAGGGATTTGTTTGAGTCATTCTCTGATTTAGATGGGGACATGTAATTCTAGGAAACAATAAGTCTTGTAAAGTCATGGGAATATGGTCAGTTAGACTTAAAATGCATGATGGGATGGAACAAGTGTTGAGGGAAGTCAGGTTCATTCCTGAGTTAAAGAGAAATTTAATTTCTCTTGGTATGCTTGATTTGGCTGGCTATACCTTCAAATCTGAGTCTGGGGTCCTTAGAGTTACTAAAGGTTTCTTAGTTATTATGAAAGGGTAATTAAAAATGGCTTGTATACACTACTTAGGAAGACAGTAGTTGGTGAAGCTTCTCCAACTCAGAACATAGTTGAGAATAAAGCTGTGTTATGGCATAGGAGACTTGGGCATGTAAGTCAAGGGGGTCTTTTAGAACTACAAAAACAGGGGCTGCTTAGTGACCAAAACCTAGGGAACTTACCTTTCTGTGAAGATTTTATCTATGGAAAGGCAAAGAGGGTTAGTTTTAAGTCAGCAATACACAATACTAAACAAACCCTAGACTATGTCCATTCTGATCTACAGGGACCTGCAAGAGTGAATTCACACAGTGGAGGGAGTTACTTCTTCTCCTTAGTTGATGATTACTCTAGGAGGGTCTGGATTTATATCCTTAAAAATAAGAGTGACACATTTGAAAAATTCAAGGAGTGGGAGACTCTAGTGGAAAACCAAGTAGGTAGAAAACTCAAGACCCTAAGGATTGACAATGGTCTTGAGTTTCTGTCAAATGAGTTCAACATGTACTGTCAAAAGGAAGGAATTCTTAGGCATAAAATAGTAAGAGAAACCCCTCAATAGAATGGCTTAGCTGAAATGATGAATAAGACCATTTTAAAAAGGGTAAGATGTATGTTGTCAAATTTAGGGCTGTCCAAAACTTTCTAGGCAGAAGCTGCCACTACTGCTGTTCACCTTATAAATAAATGTCCTTCATCTGCTATAGGTTTTAAAACTCCACATGAGTTGTGGTTTGGGAAACCTCCCAGCTATGACTACCTAAGAGTTTTTGGGTGTGTTGTCTATGCACACTCAAAAACTGACAAGCTGGAACCTAGGGCACTTAAGTGCACATTTATAGGATATCCTGAAGGTGTAAAGGGCTACAAACTTTGGGTAGATGGACCTGGAAGGTATAAGTGCATTGTGAGTAGAGATGTGACTTTTAATGAGTCACAGATGGCTCAGGTACAGGAGGAAAAGGTAGACCAAGAGATGGATAAGTTCCCAAGGGGATCTCAGATTGAGGTGGAGCATCTTAATGCCCAATCTGAACCTGAAATTGGGACAAATAATAACCCTGATGGAGGAGACTCAGGGGACATTGATCAAGGTAGAGATAACTCTTATAACCTAGTCAGAGATAGGCAAAAGAGAGTTATCAAACCACCCATAAGGTATGGGCAGGCAGAACTCACAATGTTTGCTCTAACAGTAGCTGATGAAGTGATTTATCAGAAACCAAAAAGTTATAAAGAGGCAGTAACTAGTAAAGATTCTGCTAAATGGATTCTTGCTATGCATGAGGAAATGAAATCTCTTAATAAAAATAAAACTTGGGTTTTAGTGCCTAAACCTAAAGGGGTTAAACTTGTTGGATCCAAGTGGATCTATAAAAGAAAGGAAAGCATACCAGGGATAGAAGGAACCAGGTATAAGGCTAGGCTTGTAGCAAAAGGGTTTACACAGAGAGAAGGAATTGATTTTAATGAGATCTTCTCCCCTGTGGTTAAACATAGTTCAATTAGGTTACTGTTACCTTATACAGCTTCTAAAAATCTACATCTAGAACAGTTAGATGTTAAAACTACTTTTCTACATGGAGAACTTGAAGAAGAAATTTATATGCAGCCTCCTGAAGGTTTTTCTAATAAAATTAATACTAATCAAGTGTCTCCTTAAAAAATCTTTATATGGCCTTAAACAATCACCAAGGCAGTGGTATAAAAGATTTGATACACATGATTAATAATAATTTTAAAAGAAGCTGCTATGACAGTTGTGTTTATTACAAGGAAGAAAAAGGAACTTTTGTTTATCTTCTATTATATGTTGATGATATGTTGGTAGCTTGTAAAGACACTAAATTAATTGAACAAGTTAAATGCATGCTGAAATCAGAATTTGAAATGAAGGAACTGGGTCCTGCTAAGAAAATTTTAGGAATGGAAATTGAAAGGGACAGAAGTGTAGGAATGCTGTACTTGTCTCATAGAAATTACATTTCTAAAATTCTCAACAGATTTGGTATGGAACATGTAAAACCTGTAAATACACCACTAGGACAACATTTCAAATTGTCATTAGATCAGGCCCCTAAAAGAAACTCAGATATTAGTTTTATGCAACAAATTCCTTATGCTAGCATGGTAGGAAGTATAACGTATGCAATGGTTTGTTCTAGGCCTGATCTGACTTATGCAGTGAGTGTAGTTAGCAGATTTATAAGCAACCCAGGAAAACCCCATTGGCAGGCTATTAAATGGGTGTTAAGGTATCTTGTAGGCACTACAAACTTAGGTCTCAATTTTGGGAACAAGGTAGAAAAAGGCTATGAACTAACTGGTTTTGTAGACTCTGACTTTGCAGGGAGTGTAGACACTAGGAAGTCTTTAACTGGCTATGTGTTTACTGCTTTTGGGGAGCTATTAGCTGGAAATCACACTTACAATTTGTAGTGGCATTGTCCACTACAGAAGCTGAATATATAGCATTAACAGAAGCCATTAAAGAAGCCATATGGTTAAAAGGTATTGCAAATGAGTTAAATATTTATAATGGTAACATCACAGTACACTGTGATAACCAAAGTACATTGCATTTAGCTAAAAACCAAGTCTTTCATGAAAAGTCCAAACATATTGTTGTAAGGTTTCATTTTGTTAGAGATGTTATAGAATCTAAAGTAGTAAGTGTTGAAAAGGTCTCAACTGAGGATAACCCCTCAGGTATGATGACCAAGTCTGTACCTTGGTCTAAGTTCAGAAACTGTCTGAACTTAATTGGTGTGGAGTCCAGGGTCAGTTCCCATTAAGGGAACAATGCAGGAATGTGCCAATGATGAAGGTTACTTTTCTTTTGAACTTTGGCAAATAAATGTTTTGCCAAGGTGGAGATTTGTAATATGTATGTCAATACATTTTATTTGTTGCTTATTACTAATGTGGTTTTTTCTCTTATTAATTGTTTTTTAAAGTGATAGATTCCAGAACTTATAAGGCAGTGTTAATAAGGGAAGCACGTGGGATGCTCGTGGCTTCTTTAATCTGAAAGGCTGTATATTGAACCGTTGGATCTCTACATGTGGTGGCATCTGTTGATACATACATATATATATATATATATATATATCTCATTTCCTTTGTAACCCTAGACGGATGAATTCATTTTGTGTAAATACGGCAGTCTAAGAGAGAGAGCAGAGAAGGGAGGCGATTCTAGGGTTTCTAGGACTTTCTAGGGTTTGCTCTTGGAGGGAAGAAATCAGTGCGATTTCTTGTGAGTTCTGAGGGGTTTTGTAACTCTGGTGTACTGAGACTTCTCTGCGAAGTATCTTTTATAAATAAAGATCTCTGTGGCTTCTCTGAGGCCATTCCTGCCATGGATGTAGACCATTAGGGTCGAATCACATATATCGGTGTGTTCTTTCCTTATATCATTTCATTTCCTTTTGCAGTTTATCTTTCTGTTATTTTCTATTATTTTTCTTGATATCTGATCTTTCTGTTCTTGATATATTTTGTGCCTCATTTTATCTGTACGATTTGGTTGTGGTTGATATCAAACTGTGAAACTTGTGATAAAACTACTTTTTTGTTTGGGTGAAAAACTGACAGTTTTATAACAAAGAAACAATAGGTTTTATTACAAAGTTATTTTTAGTTTTCATAATATAGCTAATTTTTCTAACATCGGTATATTATATACACGACGCTAATCTTTCTGATAGAATAAGAGATCATAATATGGAAAAGGAAGGAAAACCTGAAACAATCTAAGTTGACCTACCAGTACTCAAGCAATAGTGTATATTTTGCCTACTCGTGCTGCCGTGCATGTCATGGTTCGTTTTTATTTTTATTTTCCATATCTATATATGCCTGAGAATTCGGTCGATCTCTTTTATATATTACATGGAGAGGGAGGCGGGTTACAATCATGGCTCGTTATTTCTTTGTTAGTTTCTCAATATGCATGCATGTTTTATATATGTTCTTGTTACCATGCATTCCATAGCTTTATTTCTCTAAAAATCTCAACCCAAAAGAAAAATTGTCGCGACATTAATGTATGATGTATAAAATATACATGAAGAGAATGATCCATTGAACAAAGAAAAATCACACCCCCAACACATATGTATATATCTTATTGCAATGCATCATCAAATATCGAATCGATAGCTCTAATTGGTGATAGTTTTGCTAATTACCAAATGATGAAAAAAAGTCATTAAATTGATTCCATTATTATTTCTCCCTTAGAAACTTATAAATACTGGTGATCTCATGATTATAAAAATATCAATAAATTAGGTGTAGATTGATTAACCAGTACCTTTCCCTGAGATCGCCTTTGGCCGGTAAAAGGGAATCGTACTACTCCTGGTCACTTAATATATTAGTAGTTGGCACAGTTTTAATCCCTTGACCTACAAATTAAACATAATTGGGGTTCTACTCATCATGTGTAGATCATGTAATTGCGTGTGATTCTTCTAATTTCCAGTATGATCTGATCTTCATTTTATCTACTTCTAAAAGGCCGACACTAGCTAGCCATCTAATTACAAGTTATATATCTTTGAGAAAATATATTTACAAGAGAAGAGAACTGAAGACACTCCAAAGCAATATATATATATATATATATATATATATATATATATATATATATATAGTCCCTTTATTCAGTTTTTGATTCTCTGATCGGCTTCCTCCTCTCGCAAATGATTATCCGCGAGAGATACGTGAGTTTTTACTCGACCAAGGCATACAATAGAGTCAAGAGTATGCAGTGCACGCAATTCCTTATAAGGACCATCCTCACACCAAGCTGCCAAGATTCCTAGCTAGTCTTTCTAGTTACTGCCATGCAGACTATATATATATATATATATATATATATATATATATATATATATATATATATCTGTGTGTGTTATACACAACAGGCAATTAAAGCCTAAATGGATAATATTATTTGAATAACATATATTATACATATATTTGAAGGATATTAGGACATGTCAAATTCTTGGAAGATAGAAAAGTAAAACACACAATTTCAAGAAAATAAATAAATAAGAATTGTATAATTGTAAAATATAATTAAGCTACAGGTGCAGAAGATGTTAAAAAAATTTGATAAAATCATGCGAGACAAAGTACTAGAACAAACGAACAAATTAATTAACGTCGTTAGTGAAAAATTGTCAGACCTGGTGCTTGCAAACTCATATAGTTTCCCAGTGCTTGAGAAGATTACAAGGCCAACTTCAGCATCACACAGGATTGCAAGCTCCTTTGCCTTTTTGATCAACCCTTTCCTCCGCTTCGAAAAAGTAACTTGCCTGCTCGTTGAATTATCGATCCTTTGAATTGCGATCTTCCCTCTCCCCATCCCTTCTGTTTTCTTCACTATTAGGGTTCCTGCAACATTAATACTCTTGATAAATAACTTTCAAGATTAACAGGGTAAGACTCATGAAGGATTAGATTAGAAAGCTTACTTGACGTTTGAGCTGCCCAAGCAACACTTTCAGAAGGGATGGCCGCGGTTTAGATGATGATTGAGATTTGTGTTGCATCTTCTTTTCCGGCCATGATCTAGAGCTTTACAAGAGAAAATATCATTTAGGGGGTCATGAAGATAAAACTGCTAATTGGGTGTATTAATAGAGTGATTTGAGGCATTAAACAAATATATATGAATGCTTTGTAGTACTTTCAGCAGTGAAATTAATTCTCTACAAATTAGTATAAGACTGTATTCATCCTATATTCAGGTATTTTATAGGCCGCGTCTGTTGTATTAATAATAATTAGTCGTCGTTGAGGTCCTTTAGATCAATTGGCAACACCTTATAAGTTTCTCACTAAGAGAACTAAGGATCGAATCCCCTCTCCCATGAATAAAAAAAAAATAATAATTAGTCAGTACTGACATGTTGGGAATATAATTACATTATCCCAGAATATATAATTAAATGGATAATTAATAAATTTATTAGCGGCAAAAGTACTTTCTTTATCATCATGGTTATTTTATAGTACTTAAAACTATATATACGTATTATACGTATTTTTTAGGATAAAGTACTCATCCCGAATCTGTAGCATTATTATCTTTGAACTGTGTTTGTCGCCAATGGGAACTGTGTTTGCAGCTAATACGATCTCAATCAGTATCAGATCGATCAGATAAGCATTGTAAGTATGAATCGTATTTGTTGTAGTAGTGGGATGTCAGCCTTTTCTTGTAACCTAGATGCAACTTTGGAACTCATGCAAGCGAGTTTATTATGCATGGGGACTGTATATATATGCCAACTGATATATAGATCTTGTGTATGAGACATGGATATTAGTTTAAAAAGATGGAATTTTACCCAAGATCGGTACTTTTTTCATGACCAAAGAAAAGTAGCTCTTTTGATGAAAATTGATGAAAAGAAATAAAGTTTCATCCGGCAGAAACATCTGTTTCCAAAATTTTGAATATGATTAAACGTACTATAAATTAATGGATCGAGGTACGTGTTGTGGTCTTTTTTCTTTCTTGCATGAATTAATGATCATGATGTGTTAACTGAGCAGCAGAAATTATAGCATTATATTGCAGATAATTTTGCAGATGGTAACATCAACCATGGATTGGCCAGAAGAGGTTGGAGTTGGAAAGATAGAGGCAAGAAAGTGATCAAAGTCTTCCAAATCCAAATTAATTTAAAGGTCATCTATATATATATATATATTGTTTTTATTGCCTCTTAACGCTTCAGTGTTCCTCATGCCAAACAAATTAATGAGATCGGATCTCAAATTACTTCATGATCATCCTACTATATAATTTATAATTTTCACGTACGGTACCAAGCAAGTCCTCCTCTTGCTGATGATGATCATAGAGAACATTGGAAAGATAAATTTTGCATCTCCCTTATATAATATGTTTACTTTCTTGAAGATAACATATATAATTAAGACCGATGATCAGATTAATGAAACTTAATAATATTGTATATACAAGATAAATTAATCAATACATTTAATTACAACCCTAATATATAGTGGTAATGTTATATACAATATTCATGAAGTGTGCAGTCACCGTGTATTGTTTTGGAAAAAAAAAAAAACGAGGGCCACCATTAAAAAACATAAATATTTTTTCATGTGAATTCCAAATTTATCTTTTTTTTTTTTTTTTTTTTTTTTTTTTTAAGATAGTACGCTGAGATTGCACACTCTTAAGACTAAAAATATCATTTCCAGGGTAGGCATTATAAGAGTTAGTCTACATATAATTTTCAAATAGAGATTTTTCATACAAATCCATACAGTTATATTTAAAAAAATTTTAAAATTAAAATAATTTCTTTTTTAAAATGATATTTTTTCCCTTTTATTAACATTCATCACTGGAATTATACACGTTATCCCTCACTCACTGGTGCAAATAAAATTTCTCGCATTATAAACATGATGGATCATGAGCATCGACCGTCAACAGCAAGCACGTGCCACTGTAAAGTTGACTGACATATATGTGGAGGTCTAGAGTAACCAGTAGTACTGTTCGCCAATCGAGGGGGGTCTTCCCACGCTTTTATCGCCCAATGGCAAACAATCAGTAACACAAGGCTATAGGTGCGCGAGTTCTTGTCTGGCCAAAAATGGAGTAGCTTATGAAAAATGCATATATTATTATTAGAGTAATGATATCCATACAGTACATTTCACAACATATTTCACAATACATGTTTAAAAGTGAGGATATTTTTATAAAGTAATGCTATTTTTATAAAGTATTTTACTAAAATATCTTTATTTTAAAACATAGTTGTGTAATGTGTTGTAAGAACTGACCTGTATTTATCATTATTATTATTATTATTCTATATAGGAAAATTGGTTCTAAATTAATTAAATCACTTTAATTAATAATAAACCCTAGTGCTTTGCTTTTTTCTTTTTCTTCATTCATATAGTGGTTAGCGGCTGCTAAATGCACCAATATAATCATAACTTTTAAACACACCAATTCCTATTGGCTAAGCCCACGTGAACGTGATTCCTTAAACCAATAAGATTCGATATCTGACTACGGAACTCTAATGAGGCCCTTGAATTAAGGAGAGTACACCAAGTTCAAGATTTAATAGGCTAATTAAGCTATAGATTAGTTCAAATTTTTATCCCCCCTAGATAGCAATGAAGAACTTGGCCAGGTGTCAATCATCAGGAAATCATATACCCACATTGTCCAAGAAAAAGGTGATTTTGCTTACATTTTCACTTACTTTATCATCCCAACAATGGATTGTGTCGCTTTACAGACTCATTTATACAATTGAAAACTACATCTTTTAGTTTGTGATGCAAACAATAGCATAAATTAAGAAGAAAGCACATGAGCTTCATCATAGCTAGCTTTCATTTACCCTCCCCAGCCAAAGTAGATCATATATATATATATATATATGTATGGCTTTCTCTCTCTGATCTCTCTCTCTCTCTCTCTCTCTCATCTTTGGAAAGGAGATTTATATATATTATGTCCCTCCCATGCCCTAAACTTGATCACATGCTCATGGAATGGGCAGAGTTGCAGTACTTCACGTACGTATACTTGAAAGAACCTCGAGTGGTACTACTAGTACTACATGTGCATATGTTTTGATGGGTGACAGCTCGAAGAATTAGTTGAATATATATATATATATATATATATATATTTAGTATGTATACATGAGTACTGTACATCATGATGTTCGCATTTGACATTAATTCAACCTAGTTCCTATTTTTAGGGTTCTTCGACTCACCCTAATTTTCTCTTCAATCCACTCAAAAGTGACTATTTTGCCATATATACGTACCCATGATGTTCAAAGTTACTAAATTTGCAGAGAGCATTAGTAATATTATATGTACGTTCTTGATTCTTGATTAATGATATTGGCTTGTTCATGCATATTCAAAGACTAGCTAGCCTTGTTTTTTTCTTTTTTTTTCCCAGAAAAGACCCCTATTGATCGGTGTTGACATGATCTACAACTTACTCGAATTCGCATGCAGTACTCCAACGGCCTGCATGCAGTAGACTTGACCAATATACTATGATACGTACTAAAATTAGAATGATATAGCCTAATGTTTTCTTGAACAACATATATACGCAGTATGTTTGTAGATATGATTAAATATATTAATATAGAATTATATGTAGTATTTTTTGTTCTTTTATAGTTTTAGTACCTGATCATGTCCATGTGGTGGAATTTAACTATATGTGGCTGTCTATAACAGATGTTGCTGCAGGAAAGGTTGACATGCATTTCTGATCATATATATATATATATATATATATATATATATATATTTATTTATATAATCATCGTTATTTTAGCAATAATGGTGATATTGGACGACAGCTTTAATTACATACAACAAGTTATTAATATAATAAGGGCATGTTCGATTAATCTGAGTGCCAATTAAGATGATTCTTGATGTCTAAATTAAGGCCGAATATATATAATCGGTTGGTATTATTAAAGATGTATTCGTCCAAATTAGTTCATGTGTAACGTAAAAGATTATCGATCGAGACATGCAATGAGGTTCACCCACGCACTTATGGTGGAGAATATATTTATTTATGCCCTTTAATTAGCATCGATCTTGAAAATACTTCTTTTAACTCTCAAATTTGAGAACCTAACAAAAACAAATACCAAGTGCTCCGACATTAATAAAGATCCAAGCTGCAATATTATTCTGATGATCTTGACGTACTCCCTAATTAATTAATTAATTAGCTTCCAAATGAAGCAATGCACAAAATTAGAATATTGATATCATATATATATATATATATATATTGATCCTTAATTATAAGCGGTCGATCTACACCACCATGCAGATAAAGCTGATCTAAATGGCATCGTTTCATATAAATTGTTTTTCAAAACCGTGGGTATAAAATAATGCCTTTCAAATCACTTAAGTGAAACGGCGTCGTTTTACTTAAGATATATATATATATATATATATTATATCCTCTGGTTTGGTGGTTTGAACCTGTTCAGACTGGGACTGAACCGATCGATGTTAGTTTCTTGTATTTCCTACCGCTGGCTGATCAGTTCTCCATTGGTTCCGAACTTCAGCCGTCGGTTCCCGTCGGCGATGGTTGGTTCTGTCGACGACCGTCGGTCCCATCTGTTTTTGTACTAGGATAGCCCTAATACTGAAGTACCTTATAATTAGTCAAGAGTTAGTTTATTCAAAAAGTTTTGAAATCCTTGTCATGGGAAAGAAAATACTATATATATATATATATATATATATATACTAATTCCTATTGTAGTGGAAAATTATTTAAGGCACGGAGTCTATTTCGCACAATTGTTGTTTTATAGAGTACTTTTAGAGAACAGTAGAATTATATTCCCTAACAAGTTTTAATTCCCCTCATTATTAGCAAGTGGAAAACGAATTTCTTGTGTCTTAGGAAGTTCGATCGAAATGGTATAATGTCCAATCCAATTTTTGGTCTAAGAGGCCAAAAATACCAAACAGAAGTACACAAGTCACCAAACATGGCCAGAGGAAATCCTGTGCATGCATATCTATATGATGGGCCTCTTTCTTTTGGAGGTCAAGATCATATTCATCCACTCTCTAAATTCTAGTTTTAAAAAAAAAAAATTTGAAAAGTATTGTGATCATATAAAGATTAGATTTTATAAAGTTGCGTGATTTTATATAATACATTAGATCTATTTTATAATAAAAAAAATTTAGACAATCTCATAACGTATCATATTAAAACATGTCAGTTTGTGAGTTCACTTTTTTGAAATATTTTTGTGGCCAAAACATTTCTCAAAACAGATAAAATGAATTTTGGAACTTTTAAAGCAATATTAAAACTTAATTTAATATGAAAAATAATAATTTTAAAGTTTTGTCCCAATTTAAGATGAGTTAATGAAAAAGAAATAGGTACACGAAGTAAGTTTACAACATTTACTAAGCATAATTTAAGGCTGCATGCCTGAAAAATTTATGTTGATACTGGATAGCAATAAATGCTTTAGATTTTATATGTCTGTCTTTCACACTTCAAATCCTTAAATTTAGACAAAAATTTGAGAGAAAAGCCCAAAGAGTTGGCTTGACTTGAAGAGCTGTTGGCTAAGGCAAGAGCTCTGTCACGACCGCGTACGTGATTTTGAATTTTCTCTTCATTAATAATTTAGAAAAGAGAATAATAAATAACCCATCAGTGTGAATTTAAGATCAAAACTAATTTGCATAAATTTCTTTTAGTTGACAATATGTATATATATATATATATATGTATGTATATATATAGGTTAATGAATATTTGAAAACTCAATATATACACTACAACAAATAATGATTTTTTTCAGGAGTGACAGTCGTGGGAAAAAGTATATCTTTAGTATGAAAAATATTTTTTTTCTACCAATTTATTCCGTGGGAGACTTGTGGCATATAATAGGTGGAAAAAAAGTATTTTTCTACCAAACCACAAGTTCATGGGAAAAGCCATATTTTTCTCATGACATTTATGGCGGTTAAAATTTTTTTCCTTTGTGCAAAGAATGTCTCATCTGGTATAATGTGGTGGGAAATAACATTATTCTCCATGAAAAGAGGTTGTAGCAAAAAATGTTTACCCACGACATATCTCAGTGGAAAAAGTGATATTTGGTATTTCTGATAAAATACTTTTCTGAGAAATAGATATTTTCCACAAAGTATTTAGTCAGAAATACTTATTTATGAAGAAATTTTATCGTGGGAAATAATTACTTCTCGCAAAAAAAAAAAAAAAAATTACCACAAGTTTCATTCACGGCAAATGCTAAGAGATTTCAAAAAAAAAAAATTGTCAAATAAAAAAAATGAAACTTAGCCAAAAATAATCATAACAAATAGTCTAAATAGGTTATAATTATTATATCCGAACCAATGACAGATTATAACTAACCCAAACAACTACATGTAATTAAAATTTGTTTATAATTAAACTAACTTTAATTTAATTAATCAATGAAAAAAATGCATAAGTTTCCTAAATAAGCCCCATCACACAATCTATAGTTCATGTATAGCACACTCAACATAATCAAATCTGTCCAATTCTTGGACTTCAAGTTTCTCATGTAATTTCAAATCCATAAACTATTTCATTTAAGTAAAATCTAACATATTTGCCGCCCATATATACATACTCAATTTAACAATTATAAAACTTACTAAAATATTTGCTGCCCATCTACATCAATCTAACACAATTACAAATTTTAAAATTTTAATAAGCTTCATTCATGGCTCCACACAATTCCCAACCTTCCCATCATTTTTCTTGCTTCATTGAAACCAACACATTCAATATATAAATCTGCTCATATTATTTATACACCAATCCCAAACACAATCATAAAGATTTATAAGCTTCATTCATGGCTCAAATCAATTCCAACCCAATATAACCCAACTTGCCTATGTCCAAGCATTCAAATACAAGATCATTTAATCAAGTGTGCTTATGAATCTAAGAGATAGGGTAATAAAGGTTATACCAAAACTCTAGGGGCTAAGAATGTCTCGGATGGTTGGTAGTGAAGCTGCCCGTAGGCTTGAGATAGGAAAAGTAGCTGCAGAAAAAAGAACTTTCTCATCATTGTACCCTGCACCCTAAATCATAAGAAAGAAAATGTTCAGTAATGTTAAGATCTAATAAATTAAAACAATTAATCAAATTCAAAGTATGGTGGAAGATTAATAGAATGACACGAAAATTTGTTATTGTGGTAGTTCATTAATTCTCAACATCAAATCTCTAATATTTAGAGGCATGACATACTCTTTAAAGCACAAGACAAAGGCAACAATAATTATTTATCACTCCAACAAGACAAGTGAAGCCATGCCATTCCATCCATTTCATTGCAATTCAAATAGGCTATTGCCCAACCAATAAACCAAAAACATACAACATGCTTGCTACCCCAAAGGAATTTTAATTCATTTATCACTTGGGTCCAAACTAAATTCATCACACAATCTATTGTTCATGCATAATACACTCAACATATTCAAACTTGTCAAATTCTTGGACCTCATGGTCCTCAAATAAATTCCAATCTATTCAAACCGATAGAATCATCAACACATACTAAAGGTGAAAAAGGCATAATAGCTTAAGATTTTCAAACAAATTATGGGTAAGGAAAAGTGAGAACAATGGAAACATAAAGGTCTGCCATACCTCAGCCCATATTTGTTGTAGTGAGTGAAGCCACTCCATTCCATCAATACGTAACACACTTGGCTACTTAGCACCAGATTCACAAATTCCTCTACACACTTCCATATACATAATTCAACTAATAAAACAGAGAGCATGCTTGTTGTCCATGTAATTTAATCTAGCAAAATTACACTTACTTCATCCATCTAGCACTTGAATTCAACACAAACCCATTACACAACAATAACCAATAATTCATTTGTTTTTTTTTTCTCATTTTCATAAAATATTGCTACCAATCAAAGTTTTATAAAACTATTTTTGGCGAGGGGGGAGGGAAAAGAATAAGTACATGAGAAAAATGGAAGGCTTACCAAACTCCAAACAAAGAATGCGAGTTGAAATGCATTATGCAAATCACAAAGAGGACAAAAGCAAAAGGCCAATGTTAGAATATTCTACATACAAAGACTAGTGTTATGCATCATGCATGCATATATACATGCATGTTATTAAACTACCTTTGTTCAGCCCAAAGCCAAGGTGGCAATGCAGTTGAGCACATGAGAAACATCTAAGACGAAGAAGAATAACCCATTAAGTAAACTTAAAAATCTTTAAACACTAAAATTTATAGATTAATCATTTAATACCTTTTAAAAGCAAGTTTATAGGATAACATACAACCACAACAAATATGTAAAACCGAACACCTCTAGCATCCTAAGACAGAACACATAGTACAATCTCAAAACATAACACACGGCACCAACATGCATACACAAAATCATACTAAAGTCACCTATGGTTAAACCAAGCTCATTAGCAAAATACCAAATTCGAAACATAGGAAATCATATAGTAAAGCAGCTCCATCATCATTTAGTTAGGATAAAAACAGAGCATTTATAATATTTTATAACATAGAGAAATAAATACAACCCAGGACACAAGCTTTCCATCACTAAAGAACTCGGTTGGCTTCGAAATAATATCCAAATCAAATGGAGTCAAGTTAGGGTTTTTACCTTGGTTCTTAACTCCTTCTTAGAATGTAAAATGGAGGACCAAATAATGCTATGGATGTGTAGAGGATAGAACACAAGTGATTGCATTGAAAAACCCCAAACCGAAACATCAATGGGTAACTTTTCTTGAAGAAATCGAAACCCATTCGAAACCATATTAGAAAGTGAACCAAAATGCTCTTGCCTTCAAGGTTTTCCCTTTGGAAAGATGAGAACAAGACCTTAAATCAAATTTGGAAAGAAACTAAAATGGGTAAAGGGATGAGGGCATCGCACGGCTTGGGAGGAAGAAAACCATTTGCTTAGTTGCTATGGTCACATGGCTTGGAGGAAGAGATATGCATGCAAGAGTTGGGGTGGAGCGATGGTTGGCGATTGGAGAAGTAGTAGGCGGCTGAGGGTGGCGATGATCATGGCTGGAGAGAGAGAGAGAGAGAGAGAGAGAGAGAGAGAGTCGGTGAGAGGGCGAGGGGCTGAGGGGGAAAACCCCGGTGGCTTGATAGCAAGGGGAGCCCTTCGCAGTGATGCAGTGGGGAGGAGAGCCTCGACTATGGCGCCCTCGACCCCTATGTACGGGAACACTGGAATCGAGATGCCAGGATGATGAAAACTCAATCACGCATCCCAACGATAGTGCCAAGTGTGTGTATATGCAACAGTGTACAATAAACAATGCAGCGGATAAATTAAACAAGTCAATTAAGTACTAGAATTTTTAACACAAATTAACATAAGTAAAACGATTAAAAGAGTCATACAATCATCTCAAAATAAATATAATACAAGTCCAAAACAAATACGAGCGATCTCAATCACTCCTTGGGCGGAGCCGGATCGTCAGGCTCACTCTTATCTTCCTCTACATCAAAATCTGCGTTACCATAAAACGGTACTGCAGGTAAGTATAAACCAAACAATCACGAGATAGAAACATATTAATACAACCAACATGTATGCATATGATGAAATATGCGTAAGGCCCAAAATATCATTTTCTCCGAAAATGGATATTTTTCAACTCACGCCAAAATCTCATTTTGGCCCAAAAATAATAATCCGTTATTTTTCTAGAAAATGACCAAAATCAATAAAATATCATTTTCCCATAAAATGAATCACAAAAAAATCCATTTATTCAACACACGCTATTTTTTCAGAAAATAGTCCATTAATCCATTTTATCGTATGCACCATGATCTCCCCTAAGGACTATCCGCACGTCCTGGCTTCGTAGCGATGCCCAGTTTCGCGCCTAGCGCCTTCATAGCCAAGCATCCTCTACGCAACGAGCGATGCCCAGTTCTGCGCCCAGCGTGTTCATGGCCAAGCATCCTCTAGCCCCTGCCAGCAGAGGGGCCACGGAGTCGGCATGAGTTTGATCCCGTTGTCGCCCAGCGACAACCCAGTGGACGTCACTCAGTATATTCCACTCCCGAGTGACCAGAGAGCTCCACCGAGATAATGCCCCATCTCGGCTTGGGGTCGTGATACGCACGCACCCAAAAATCCTTTAACACATGAAAACCCAATTTTCAATAAACACATGAACATGAATACAATTACACGAAAATCCAGTTTTATTACAAACATGATCTTGCGTAAATATGCCATGTACATGAAACAACGCATTATCCAACAACCAACAACTCACAATACAAACCAAATACATAAACAACTCCATCCGACCCCCTTACTCCTCGGACTCAGTCCGGTATAACCAACTAGATCACAATAAAATGAGTTAGTGCAAAAATATATTTAAATCACGATAGTTCTTTGGAAAAATACTTACAGCGTTATATAATAATTTTTGAAGGATCACAGAGCTGCGAGAAGTGGCTACACAGCTACAGAACAGTGTAAAATGCACTGTGGCCGTGGGTCTCAAAAATTCACTTTTGAACGAGGACAAATCAAGACCCGAGATTGATAGGATAGGGCTTATGGATGTCGGTGAAGCTAGTGGTGGTGGTGGTTGGCCGTTGGTGGCTGCGTAGAGGGTGGTTGAAGGCCAAAATGCCCAAATTGAAAATGTTGATGAATGTTCTTCACCGGTGACAGATCGGGACTGAGGATGGGTGCATTAGGTTGCTAGGAGATCGATGATGAAGTGGTGAAGAAATGGTGGTCGGAGGTGGCGCGACGGCGGCGCTGGAGCGAAGAGAAGGCCGCGGCTTTAAGCTGGGGGACTCACGACGGAAAGGGAGGAGCTGAAAACCGGAGGGGGAGGTCGCTGGCTGGTGGGGAAGGGAAGGAGAGGGGCGGTGTTGCCTGACGGAGGCGCACGACGGTGGCTGGGTTGAGGAGAAGAAACGCATGGGAAGAGGGGAGAAAGGCCTTCGCGCTCGGGAGAGCAGGAGAGGGAAAAAGAAAATGAAGGAAAAAGAAAAGAGAAGAAGAAAAGAAAAAGAGGAAAGAAAAAAATAGAGAGAAATGAGGTTCAATCCTTATATATTGGGTCACAAAAATAATCTAACGAAAAAGATTTTAAAATAGCTAGTCAAATAAAATAGTTTAAACGTAATAATAAAATGAAAATAAGATAATTAAATCTAACAATAAATTAATTTAAAATGAAGAACAATTTAAATGCATAACAATAATTAATATTAAGAAAACCTATCAAATTTAATTTTCATAATTTAAAAATTATAAAATTAAATCATTTAAAAATCTGATAATTTTAAAATAAGAGAATAAATTTTTTAATTAATAAAAATAATTATTTAATAAAAATATATTAAAATACGAGATTATTCTCGTATTCCTGCCACCCTAGGAAGTACAAGGAATCTTGCCCGTGAGTGTTGCACGTGGCCTTTCTAGACAAGAGCTTCATTTCTGGTACTGTCTCTCTGCGATTAATTAAGCTATGAAGAAAAGCTGATCTTTCACAGAAAGGTGCAGAAAACAGAGAAGGACAGCAAGAACCAAACAATTTCGGAGATCAGAAAGAGAGAGAGAAAGCTTTGAAACGTATTTGGATTGGAATCTTGAAGACCCCCAGCTAGCTAGCTAGGTAAATTGGTGCAGTGGAGAGCTCTATGCAAATGTTGTGTATATATATATTAGACAATAGGAGTACTTATCTTCAATATTTAAACAATTCAAGGCGAATTTGAACAATATAATGTTTGGAATAATGACATGATGCAGACTATATATCTTCCACAGAGAGTTTCTTTAAAGCTTTGCATCTTTACACAAGTTTTTCGAATTACGGAGCAAGCTAGCTGCTAGGAGAATACAAAGGACAATCCCTAGCAATTTCACCGGCAATTCTCAAAACATTCATAAATTTACTCATTCCTGCTAGCTATCTCTAATCCCGCGAGATGAAAAACTTAGGGAAATATATATATATATATATATATATATATATATTTATATATATATACTTGACACCTTCAACTAACTACGACCAAATGTTTTAAGTTTTAGTTTCCAAAAGATCATTAGGGGGGTTTGGTTAATGAGCTGTTCATGAGATGAAAGTTGAATAGAATATTATTAGAATATTATTTTTTAATATTATTTTTATTTTGAGATTTAAGAAAATTGAATTGTTTCTAGTATTTTATGTGGGAGTTTGAAAAAGTTATAATGACTAGATGAGATGAATTAAGATACTTCTTTTATCCAAACAATCCCGATTGACATGAATGTAGCTATCAAGAAAATTACAATCATGTGCATCTTTGGTTAAGATCACCAACCTTTAAGATTGTGTTATATATATAAAAATATATATATATATATAATTTATTTTTGATTCACCTTAACGGTTAGAATTAGATCAAGAGTGTATTATACTTAAGTTTTTTGTAGTTAGAATGTGTAATGTCTTACTTATAGTTGTTTGTAATTAAACAACTGCACGACAACGAAATTACCTTTTAGGGAAGAAAAAAAATTCATCCTCAAATTATTTCTTCCCTACAAATCCAATTTATTGTTGATAGTTTTGAGAGTGAAAATTAATTAAGTACAATTTTTCAAAAAGACAAAGAAATAGTACTAGTGCTACCATTAATTGACTAATTCAAAGATTTCAGTTAATTCTGCATGCATGTTTTAACCTAGACTAGCGAAATAATTGGCAAAAAAAAAAAAAAAAAAACTTTAAGACAAGCTATGGATCGAAAAGTGTTGTAATGTTGATCAGATCAAAGCCATACCGACGGCAATAAAAGGCAAGAGTGACCCACAAGCTGCTCCGCGCGAGTTACGACCCGGCCACGAGTACTGTGCCTCCATGGCCCATATGCTCCCTTGCTGGACTTGCCGCATCAAGTACTTGTCGGCCATATCCTTCACCTCTAAGCCTCTCCATTACTTCCTTCACCTTTAAAATATTCTATGTAGAACTTGTGTAGCTTGTTTTCCATAGTATCATTGTTGGAGTATAGCTTCGCACATCAAAATATGGAACTAAAGTCAAAAGAAGAAAAAGTCAAACAAAGTATTGTAACAAAAGCTACTCTAGCTATACTCCAACAATCATAGAAGAAGTCTTGAGTTTAAAATTTGAATTGCATTTAAAAAAAAAATATTAACCCAAAAATCTTCATGTATTGATTAAATATCCCAGCTCTGTGGTGCATTTTTGTGGTCAACTTCCAGCTGAGCAAATTAGCTTAAGAGTACTAGTAATGGCTTATTCATCTTTATCTTTATCTTCATATTTGCATATTTGTGGAATTTGCAAAGTGTTTTTTAGTTGTATCTTTAAGTTGATGATACAAAATGTTTTTTAGTACATATAAATATTTATTGATAAAATTGATCATTTTGATATATGAAATTTATATTTAGATATATGGAATTTGTATTTTTGAGCACATAGTGCTAATTATAAAATATATAAAAAAATAATAATTTTAAGAAAAAAAATAAACATAAAAATATTTTTTTATTATTTGGTTTAAATTAGGATGTATAATTCAATGTGGGAGTTTTTCTTGATATGCAAAATAAATCTTCAAAAGATGTGATTTTAAATATACATATAGAAAAGCCAATACTAGTGCTCTAAGCCACTGCTAGTAGACCAATGAATTCTCTAACCAGCTGCCAAGATATACCAATGGTGTTGCATTCATAAGCACATCCAATATTACTTCACCAGCTGGTGCATGCATGTCACTAATTTCTCTGCCCCGGCCAGAAGATATTTAGTACGTATGGGTTGAATTATCTGTGCACTTCTTATGAATCTAGCTTTTATTATATTCCTGGAAAAAGTGCAAGTTGCTTTAACAGACCCAGAATTTAATTAGAGGCGCTGCTGGTTTGGATCATATATAGCTAGGACTGTCAATGCTTTTGATTCAATCTAATAAATCTATGACAAATTCCCCCACTAATTGGACCATAGAAAGTGTAATGTTTGAGTCTTGACACCCAAAGAATTAAGCAAACAGCTATAATTAAGAGTGTAATCGGTTTGATTTTGTATATTTTTTATAATTGAATCGGTATATACCGGTTTTGAAATTTTAAGAATCAATACCGAATTGATTCACTACCGAAACCAAGACTTTCGGTTTTTTCCGTTTCAGTCTGATCCGGTTAGGTATTTCGGTTTTACGAATTATCTATTTTAGCAATAATATAATGTTTACATATACTAAACTATTATAGTATAAATACATTATTTTATAATAATTAACACATACTAGTATAATATTGAATTTAACTATAGTCTATATAAGTTTATATGAGTATATATGATAAAATGTGTAAAAATGTATTTAAATAAAGAATGTATATTATAATTTATTATGTCAAAAATGCATTAATCTTGATATATAATATATATATATATATAACAAAAGTAAGTTTATATTAATAACTTAATATTAATATTTATGGTTAAAATTAAAATTTTATGTTATATTATATCACATATTATATTAATTTTATATTATAAGATTAATCGAACTGAATAAAAAGGTTAATTTAGCATATAATATAAAAAATAATATAAAAAATCATATATAATATAAAATATTATAAATGTATATATTGGTTCGGTTCGGTTTGAACTGGTTTTCAAAATATGAAAATTGGTATTGCACCGGTTTAGGATTGATTTCAATTTGGTACCGCACCAAACCACTTAAAAACCTGACCGAATTCACTGATTCGGTCCGATTCAACCGATTTTTCTTTTTTTCTTACATTCCTAGCTGAAATAGTGCATGCGCTAGCTTTATAGTCCCCAAAGGCCAGGTGCTGTTTACAGGTATTAATCTAGTCCAACTTGCCCGGAAGGAGTGAACATTGTCCATGCGTGGAGACCCCATGCATTTTCCTGATCATCTATAATCGATCCGTTAATTACTGGTTATGAAACCACGCCACAGCTATACCCTCTTAAATATAGAGGAAAGAAATAAAAGTTGAAGGAAAAATAGAGCGAAGGGTTGGGATTTACAGCCTTGAAAACCTACTGACCATGGGTTTTGGTATAGATGGTTGCCCTAACTTAGCTAGCTAGCTGATAGATCAAAAATCTCTATGATAATATTTCTTCCATTTGGAAAAGGCAGCCGTTGGAAAAGCAAGGTTTTAAAATTGGGGACAAGCTCTAATCATTACAAAACATTTCTTCCATTATAAATTATGTGCAAGTCCTTTGTAAAAAAAAAAAAAAAAAAAAGATTATATAATGAAAAATTTAGTTTTTTACGGTGAAATTCAATTTTTTTTTATAAAAAAGCATGCACGAGATTTTTGCATTTTGAACTTGTATATACCATTAACAATAATATATATAACCGTTAGCTATGCAAAAATATATTACCCATAAAAGTAGAATAAAAATCAAAAGAATATTATTATAGTATTAATTATATATAAAGAGTACTGGTAGACATGTGATCTATATATATTTATGAAGCGGTTGCCTTAGAAATTCCTACCGGAAGATCAGGCTAGGCCGGGCATACATGCATGCACTTGATCCTTCAGAAGAGGAATATATAATAAAATGAGATTGGTAGATTAATGGGTTTGGAATAATATTCTATATGCACTGCAGCATTGCTACTTGATCCACTGATCATTAATATAATTCGATCGCCTTCCTTCTATCTGTATGTTGTATCTTTCTTTTAATTTATTGATTGCCAGAAAATGGTCAGCTTGCATGGTTTGTAAAACATATTATATATATATATATATATATATATATATATATAATATAGTATACTCCCTATCTAGCTTGTACAAAACGCACCTGCTTGCATGAGTGTCTGTCCGGCTGCAGCCGTTTAATTCCTCTGTGAATGAAACTTGCTACCCTGCCTATATATACTTGTCACAAAAGGGAAAATAATAAATAAGAGACTTGCTGCGTGGGGATTCTGCTGATCCTTCAGCCTATACATAATATATACGAGAGGCAGGTCGAAGACTTTTTCTTTTTATTAATTTGGATTAATTAAGTACGAAATAAGCAAAGAATTTGGAGCCCAAATTGGAGAAGATGAAGCGGTATCAATTAATAAGAAATAATAATGAAGAAATCGTACGAGTCAACACATTACAAGAAAAATAAGCATTTGTGATAAATTATTTGGGATAAGAATGATTATTTATGACGAAGATAAACTCATTTTAACAAAAAATAATTATTTTCACAGAAAATAACTGGCCACAAATAAATATTTTCTTTGATGCATGCTAAATGCAAACAATTAGCAATTAGCAGTCATATAAAATTTATGCCAAATATTTTAGATACAAAATGATTATATAAGAATAAGCTCATAAAATGACGAACCTTTATGATATGATATATATGTCAGATTGTTACTTTTATAATAAAATATATAATCTAAATATTATATAAAATTATGTCAATTTGTGACTGTAACACTGTCTAAAATTTCTTAGTTTTAGATCCGTTCCAGAATATCTAAATTTCATTTGATCTTCTCTCTCTTTAATTAGTCATCTCGTTTTCTATGTTATTGACGATCGATAAACCTTCACAATTAACTTTGCATGAATGAAGAGCTGACCAGTGCCGGCTAGGATGTAGTGTGCCAAAACACACGCGGCCATCATCAAGAGTTATGATGGCCGGCAGACAAATTTCACTTAAATAATATTTTATGAATCCGTTAATTATAAAATTTAAAAGGCATAAGCTAAGAAAACAAAAAGGACACAAATAGTGATCGAATGGATGACATGGTACTGATGATGATAAATCTAATATTTATTCGACAAAGACTCATTCCTACATAGATACGTGTCTGCATTTGAACTAGTCCAAGAAACCTTAATATAATAAACATGTGGTTCCTGATGAGTTGGAGTACTAGGTGGAATTACAAATTAACACAGAAGCAGACAACCAAATTGCGAGCACGCGTATGCTGAAAGGAAAAAACTATTTTTACCATTGGTTTCTACTGTTAGTTTTTATTACTGTGATTTTTTTTAATAGTATTTTTTATTAAATAACTAAGTAAGTATTTTTTAATAATATTATAATTTTTTTAAAAAAATATTTAAATATGTTAAAAAATACATGTAAAAAAACACATAAAAAAAAGAAAAAACCAAAGCTCAAAACCACTGACGGTAGTCCTAGCAGGAGCTCTCAACGGTGGAAGTAGCACCGCTCATGCTGAAAAGACCATGCACGAGTTAAATAAATATAGTTAGAACACGTATTGGCTTGTCTTCTAGGTATAGGATGCCGGCCACATTTGGTCGAAACTTTCATTGAAAATCATGATTCACACTTCATGTATTTGATTAATTAAGTGCTTAGGAGCAACGTAACTCTTCCTTATCATAACCATAAGAGGCCGCATTAATAATAGACTGAGCAATTGTAATCTAGAAAACAATATATGCATATACTTGAAGAGGTTAATTAAATTAATTGACCAACTACTTTAAACCATATTAATGCATGAATTAGCATCCCAGATCTTGCATGCATATATATATAAACGAACTTCTTTCTTTCTATATTGTTTCATGGCGCTCTCCCACATGGTTTCATGCCTTCTTCAACCTCGAAACATCCATCGACGCCTTTTCATGAATCAATTCTTCATTTTCTTTTTATTTGTGCTTCCCCATGCTAAGTCATTTTCCTTCGACTTCCCTAGTTTCCAGGTAAATATGATCGACATACAATTCGATGGTGATGCAAAACCGTCTAGTGATGGAGTTCTTGATCTCACAAAGAATCAACTCAATGGCCCCATCAATGGAAGTGTAGGTCAAGCCTCATACAAGGAAGCTGTCCGCCTCCGGGATTCAAGAACAGGGAAGGTTGCCGATTTCACTACTCATTTCTCCTTTGTCATCAATGCTTTGAATGCATCGGAATATGGTGATGGGGTTGCCTTCTTTATTGCACCATTTGAATATAAAATGCCTAATAATTCAGGAGGTGGGTTTCTTGGACTGTTTAATGCTGAATCCAATTCAGACACCTCAGTGAATAAAATTGTGGCAGTTGAGTTTGACAGTTTCAAAAACACCTGGGATCCAAATGATAATCATGTAGGAATCAATGTCAATTCCATTGTCTCTGTGGCGAATGTCACATGGAAAAGCAGCATCAGGAATGGAGCAACGGCAAACGCATGGGTAAGTTATAACTCAACTACCCAAAATCTTAGCGTTTTCCTAACGTATGCTGAGAATCCTGTCTTTGGCGGCAGCTACAGCCTCTCTCATAAAGTTGATTTGAGCGAGTTGCCTGATTTGGTTAGGGTTGGTTTCTCCGCTGCTACAGGTGATTACACAGAATTACACAGAATAAGTTCTTGGTCATTCAATTCAAGTTTGGAGGTCGGAAATCAAGTTAACAAAAAAAACAAAGTGGGGTTGGGGGTTGGTTTAGGTGTGGGTTTTGGTGTATTGAGTTGTGGCTTATGTCTACTTTGGTTCATCTATTGGAGAAAAAAGGGTGATGGAGAAAATGAAGGTTTGGGCGATGACGTCTTTATGGATGATGAATTTGAACAGGGAACTGGGCCAAGGAGGTTCACTTTTCGTGAACTCACTCATGCAACAAACAACTTTTCCGAAGGAGGGAAGCTTGGGGAGGGTGGATTCGGAGGCGTTTATAAGGGCTTCTTAAGTGAATCCAGTACAGAAATTGCTGTTAAGAGGGTCTCGAAAGGATCAAAGCAAGGGAGAAAGGAGTATATATCAGAAGTGAAAATCATAAGTCGTTTAAGACACAGAAATTTGGTTCAACTTATTGGTTGGTGCCATGCACAGGGTGAGTTCCTCCTCGTGTACGAGTACATGCCTAATGGAAGCCTTGATACTCATCTCTTTGGAGGAAAGATTATGCTAACATGGCCAGTTAGGGATAAGATAGCCCTTGGATTGGCTTCATCTTTGTTGTACCTTCATGAAGAATGGGAACAGTGTGTAGTTCACAGAGATATCAAGTCAAGCAACATCATGCTGGATGCAAATTTCAATGCCAAGCTTGGTGATTTTGGTCTGGCGAGGCTTGTAGACCATGAGTTGGGGTCACAAACAACTGTTTTGGCAGGCACTATGGGCTACCTAGCCCCAGAGTGTGTCACCACAGGCAGGGCAAGTAAGGAATCTGATGTCTATAGTTTTGGGGTGGTTTGCCTCGAGATTGTGTGTGGAAGAAAGCCAGTGGACCCAAGGGAAGAACCGAGCAAGGTAAGGCTGGTAGAGTGGGTATGGAATCTTTATGGAAAAGGCCAAATCCTTGAAGCTGTTGACAAGGGATTAAGCATGGAATTCGATGAGCAGCAAATGGAACGCTTGATGGTAGTTGGGCTATGGTGTTGTCATCCCGATCCCATTATCCGACCTTCAATAAAGCAAGTGATAAATGTTCTTAATTCCGAAGTTCCATTGCCTGAACTTCCCTCAAAGTTTCCGGTGCCAATGTATTCTCTTCCTCCGGTGAAGACGTCATGTATATGCTCCGATACATCATTGGGTCACACAGGGTCAACGAAAGACCGGACACAGTGTTCATGTAGGAGTTGCTCTACTTATTTGTCAAATACGTCAGCGGGTTCTGCAACAGCTCTTCTAGCTTCGGGTGTCGATCATGCTTATAATCATGTTTAATAGATTTGCTTCAATTAGGCCGCATTGATTTGTGTATTTTTCTTTTTCATATTCTCCAATATTCACGGTAAGAAAACTGCTTATTTGTAACTAGTTATTTCCTACAAAAATAGTTGTTTCCTGTTAAAATGAGTCTATTTTCGTCATAAATAATCATTTTCATCCCAAATAATCCCTTAAAATACTCATTTTTTTTTTGTAGTGATTAATTATCTTCGTAGCAATAAGGATTTTGGCCAATTGAGTCATGTTATTTAAAACTTTTACTAGAATCAGATTCTTCATGATTCTTTTGCTGCTACTGAAGTTTTGATATATATGGTAGTATTGGCGCCCCAAAGGCATTTTAATTTGTCTCTAGAATGTCCTATACACAAAACAGACGTCCTAAGCCGACAACTCGATCTATAAGAAACGTAGAGGAACATGAAAACCCAAGGTGGAGTACTGATCAGAGAGAGCCGATGTATGCATGGTTGAATTGGTTGATCTTTGCAATATTTTGTATTTAGTAGTATAAGAGAACTGCTACATACATAAATAAATTACACAAAAATAAACCTACAAACTAATGTATATAATTTTATAGGATCTATTAGATCTATTTTGTAATAAAAATAACTTTATAATATGATGTACCACATCAAATCACATCAATTTGTGAGTTTATTTTTGTGTAATCTATTTATGTCTAAAGCATTTTTCTTAATATAAAATTAAGGATATGGGGTACTGCATGAAATTTCACGTAATTTGAGAGGAAAACGTTCTTGCACTCAAATTATTTTGAGGGGCTCTAATTTTAATTTTTGAATAAAAGCTCAAAGTAATTTATATAGATGCTAACAAAAACGATAAGAAAAAAATCAAGGGTTGGGATATATATAATCTATGTTAGTAATAGATCTAATTAATTAGAAGGAATATTCGACTTCTAGAAGAAGATGGCTCTACAAGATCAAGGACCATCTTCTTTCAGAAAAAAGAAAAAAAAAATCAAGGACCACCTCACTAGTGATCATTAATTGCTTGACATTTTCTTTACTTACCGAGTTTGAATATTAATTATTAATTAATCTGTCATGTTCCAAGAAAATCACCACTTTTTAGGATCCGTTGAATTAGGTCTCATTACTATTTATTAATTTTTATAAATTTTAACTCATAAATTTTATTATTATTTATAAACTATCTTTACTCATCTCATCTCATCTCATCTCATCTCATCTCACTCTATTTCTAAATTCAAACTCTCCTTAATCTTTCTTGAGTTCTTTTAGTTGGTTCTGGGTGGTCTATGTAGGTGGCTGTAAGTTTGGTGTCCGTGTTTTGCATATGTGCATATGACAACAAATAGATCAAAAATACTGTCAGCCGAGAAAAGTACATTAAATCCACAGCACTTGACACTTGCATAATTTAATTGGTAAAAAATGTTTAAAATAATATCAATTCTTTAAATTAAATCTTATCATGCCAACGACGTATTTAGATGTTGTATCCTCCGCATCGGCTTGTGTGAAATCAATATTTATCTAAAGAGTAGTGGTAGAGAGCAATCATTGTAACAGTACACACACATTGCACACATTATGTGATTATTTCTCATCTTTTTTTTTTTTGCAAAACGTAGACTCCATCATCTCTCTCATAAACTCTCTCTCTCATCAGCTTTTTCTCTCTTCTCGTCTCTCTCTCTCTCTCCTTGACTCTTTCTCTCATCGACTCTCTCTTTCATCGGCTCTCTCTCATCAGATCTCTCTCTCTCATCTCGACTCTCTCTCATTCGCTTGTGCTCTCTCTAATCTCGTCTCTCTCTCATCAGATCTCTCTCTCATCCTCTCTCCCTCTCTCATTGTGTCTCTCTCTCATCAACTCTCTCTCAGTTCACTAATTTCGAGTTTAAGAGATGTGAGATGTGTAATTTGGATGATGCCATATAGTGTGTACAAAATGGCTGCCACCAAACAGTAGCTGCTCTCCATATTATTTCTTATCTAAAAAATTTAAATTGGCTAGAAGAACTATATTTGTAACCCCCCCCCCCCCCCCCCCCCCCCCAAAAAAAAAAAGGTTAGAAAAATCCATCCCAAAATTCTCCAACTTGGTCTCCTCCCCAAAAGTTATGGGACTCCACTGAAAAAATCTTGTAAGTATTGGCAAAAAAGTTTTTTTTTTTTTTTTTCATTCACATATTCATAATGAAAGGGAATATTTAATCAAGCAGATCAAGATTTTCTACAATTATTTTATCCAAACATTTTTTATAATTTGGTGAGATATAGATATAGGTATACTTATATCTATTGGAGTTCATATACGTATATGAACTCCAATATATTTAACGTTGTAGTTCACATTGCCCAGAGCAGCATTTAATATAATAGGATCATAATATTGAATCTATCTTTATAACGTATAACTTGCAAGTTGTCACTCTTTAAAAATTTCGGCGTATAAATTGACTCAATATATAATAGCCACAACCCTTTAACTTGAAAGAATTAATTCCCTCAAGTAAACTCACCATGCAGACTATTACCTTCTTTCCAATGATATAAAGGATATATCGTGCATTTCAACTGTTAACGATGTATTTTGCACACCGGCTCACAACCTCAACCATCCTACAATGCCTAGGTTAGTTATTAGGGTGATAGAGAGGATTTCCTACGTAAGAGTGCATGAGAGTCGATTTTTGACCTGGGGTTAAGTCTTGATACTTCCTATTGAGGTGGGCCCCACTTCCTATGTCAGGGGCATCTGTCTCCTGTATAGGGTACCATGCCGTCACGTTTAATGCAGCGTAGTTCTACCAAGTCACATCCCTTGTGGTAGGTGGGTGAGTGCAATCACTATCTAGGCATTTTGTTAGGATCAATGCCTCACATCAGGATATCCTATCTGCGCTTCGTATTTGCACATTTAATGCAGTGTGGCGTCTTCGCAAGTCATCCAGTTAGGTTGCGTCAAAGTAGGTATTGTCATCTTCCATGTTGATCCTTTTTCCACCTAGGCTCTAGGCCCTCTTTCTCCTTCATTGCTTGGTGGGCTGGTTACATCCTGACCATTGGGTTTCCTAGACCTAGTCTAGGCCCGGTCTAGTGGAGACCAAAAATATCCCTTCCAACCACCTTTGTAATTTTATCTCTTAAATGAAGTTTTGCATCTTTAATTTATTTGCAAGACCCATGATGTAGCCATGGGCTCATGCATTGGGCCTAGTTCAGCCTCTTAGTTGTACAGCAACTGAACATGGTCGAAAGCCTCCTTATTCTCTATGCCCTTTACAAGTACTTGTACAGTAGTTGTACTGAGACAAATCTGCCATATGTATCACAAAACATCAATTGCTCAACATTGTTAAATTTGAAAGTCAATTCTCCTAGCTAGCTACTATTTTATACATTTCTTATCGGGTGGCCAGGTTGGGCCCTCACTATACCATGATAAAACCTAAAAACTCAGAAAAAAACTATTATTTATGTGACAAAAAATTCCATGTACTATACGCCACTGGGAAGCTGTAACATAGCCATGTGAATTGTACGTTGATGACAAATAATGGAATCAAGAATCTCAATTCAAAATCAGAAAAAAGGTTATAATAACAAATAAAAAATTTAATACACCATGCTACCATCTTACTTTTATCCTACTATGTAAGATCATGTGGCACATATATTATCATTGGATGATATTTTATTGGATGATTATTTTTATCCTATGGTGATAATAAATGTGACACATCTTACATAGTGAGATATAAGTGGAATGGTAGTGTATTTCAAATTATAGCAGCTTTGTAGTCGAGGTAATATTTTTGTTTTTCAATTTCAAATTATATATAGTTGTTTTGGAGATTTGATTTATAGTTTTTCTCATAAAGATTTATCTACATGTAGGTATTGATGATTTGTGGAGATTTATTCCATTGCACAAATTTGAGGTAAGGTTTCTAAAACATTTTGGTATGAATAATATAGTGCTTCGTTAATGTTTGTGAAATTAATGTTAATGCTTTTAGTATGTTAGTGTGATTTGGGGATGAATAATTCTGTATTTGTGACAAAAATTAGTGTAATGTATTTGTGTATTTGGGTATTGATGTATTTATATATATTGTGTGATTTGTGAAAATAATTAGAGTTATGTATTTTATGATTGAAGTATTTTAGTTTTTGGGACTATTTGGGAAAATTTAGATTAATGTTAATGTTATTATGGAATATTTTAATAAGAAAATTTGATATGTGAGTTAATTAGTTTAATATTGTTAATGTTGTTAGTATGTTATTGTGATTTGGGGATGAATAATATGGTGATTTGTAGTATTGTTAGTGATATTGATTTGTGATATTGTTAATGATATTGTTGGTTTGTGAAATTAATTTGTTAATTTGTGATATTGATTTGTGATATTGTTAGTTTGTGAAATTAAGAAGTGTAATAAATACCCAAATTAAATACCCAAGTGTAATATGAATTTGCATAAAATACCCAAATTAAAATAATATGAACTATTTGCATAAAATGCCCTAATTAACCAGCGGCATAGAATACCTGTTTAAACCTCTACCTAATTATCTATTAATTTTGAACTCAAATAATATGAATTATTTGCATAAAATGTCCAAATTATAATAATATGAATTATTTCCATAAAATGCCAAAATTAAAATATGAACGATTAACTTTTCCTAATTAAAGTATGAACCAACAAACCAATGGTTTTAAATTAAACATCTAAATAATATGTAACGCCCTGACTCCGAGGGTTCATAGAGTTAACTCATGCTACCTGATAATCAACTCCAATAATACTAATATATTTCCCAAACCAAGAATATATACTTCCAAAACTCTAAATCAAAAGTAAATACTTCAAATTAATAAACCACACATACTAACATATCAAATCCTCAATACAATAACCCAAATAAAATATCAACTTCTCTTTATGTCTCAACAAACTAGAAAAAAATAGAATTGACATAAGTCTCCATAAACCATCTAAACATATTGAAATCAACCTACTGAACAAATAAAATCCAGTAGCAGCACTAATACCACGAAATACCCAATAACTATCCACAGCTAATCTTGTCTACAAACTCTAATACTGATCCTCAGCTGAACCATCAATATCATCTGAAAATATTATAAAGATTAAGGGGTGAGTTATCTACAATTCAACAAGCAGAAAGCATATACTAGAATGTAAACATGAGCATTTATAAAGTTCGATATGCAGAACAAAACGTTTACATTCAAAATGCAGAAACAACATATTTACTTTCAAAATGCATAAACAAAACTTGGTACAAAACATCAGAGTAAAATTTTTAAAAAAACAAGCGTGTTCCCAAGAAGAAAATCCTTTGGCATATCAAAACTGAAACATTATATTCATATCATCTCATAACATCACATCGGGACAAATACTATGTTTAACCCCCGTGGTAGGGTTATAAACCATCCTTATATCCGTGACTGGACTGTATACTATGTTTCACTCCCGTGGTAGGGGTATAAACTACCATTATACCCGTGTTTGGATCGTATACCATGTTTCACTCCCGTGATAGGGTTATAAACCATCATTATACCTGTGGCTGGGCCTTAACAGAAATAGAACGAAATATCATCAGAACCAGATAACATTCAGATACAGAATCAGAACTTCATGCCAGGGTTTTCAGATAACACATTATATTAAAACAAAATACTGAATAGCTTCAGATCATTTCACATGTTCGAAATAAACAGAATCAAAACATCTTCATTTATTCATAGCAAAAACTTTTAGATTTTCATATTCGCTCTTTTTGCATAATTCAGAAATAGAATTCACAAAATTAGCTCATGTCTACATCAATCATGACAGAAAATACTTTCTCTTATATAGAATTTATGCAATGCAGAACTACCATCTGAGGTCGTTTTCAAATTTCTTTTAAAAAACAAACATGCATATTTTCAAGTCAACCTCATTTCATTTCTTTTATGCAAAACTAGTATACGAACCCCGCTTACATGACTTCTGTGTACAAGATATACCTTGGATCTGATCTCTAACAGTATTACAACCTAAAACAATAAACGTATACCACATAATTAATAATCCAAACATGTATACCACTAAGCTTATTTAATAAAAAACTTAAACCAGCTCCTTTTTAATCTAGAATTCTCCAAAAGGTAAATCTGGACAGCCCCACTTCAAACCATCAATATTTTCACGCTAGTACCACCAAGTAATCTCCACCCAACCGACACTTAACAAACCGAATAGCTTAATAATAACCCAAATATTAACATTAAACAGTCCCGATTACTAGCCCAAAACAGTCTCACAAAACCGTCCAAATAATCATACTCCTACTCTTTGAGGCTTCCAACATATGCAACCACAATCCAATAGATAATAACACAAAACAACATAAATTTACATAGATAATAATTTGTAACATGCTTACTACAATAGTGTATACTTCTAACCAACACTACAACCAACGTCAGCAAGGGTTTTACCAAACGTTTGAGTTCGAGTACAATGGAAGGGAGAAATATAGAGACGTTGGTAGCAACTAAAATCCGCTCAGGCAGAGTTCTGTGAAGGAGTTCGTGTGTAACAAAAAATAAGAGGGGAAAATACGTGAGTGATGCGAAAATATGTGTGTGCATTGGGGTGAAAACAGAGTGCAAGAAGGTTTCAGTGGTTAAATATTAGAATGTAAAACTTACAAATTGAAAACTAGGAGAAACTGAGACCCAGAATTTTAAGAGAAACGTAAATGAAGAGTGGCTTACCAAAGCTAAATCCGGTGTTTTTGACGATGGTACATGCCGACGACACCAATTTAAGGGAACCCACGAACTACCCACAAAAATTATAGAGATTTCATGGAAGAAGAAAGAAAACCGGAGTGAGTGCATAAGTGTGAGAAACAAAGAGGGAGGAAGAGAGAGAGAGAGAGAGAGAGCAAGAGATGCTAACCTTCCAGTGGCCGAAACCTAGGTACCCCACAATCACCAAACCAAAATTGCAAGAAGGGAGAGTAAGGGAGATCTGAACTTAGAGATAAGAGACGAAGAGTGGACAGTTGAGAGATTTGAAAAGAAAATAAAAGAGGAAGGAAGGTAACTGCACAGTGTGGGGGAGGCTGTTATTGATGCAGAGAAATGCTCGGGGAAAAGAAACTGAGTTAAAAGGGGAAGGAGAAAGAAAGAAAAAAAAAAGACTTACCAAACGTCGACATCCTAGATCCTTTGAAGCTAAACACATTACTTTTTTAAAAGGCCTGGGCCTTGGGCTTGGGTATGACATAATATAAATTATTTCCATAAAATATCTAAAAGAAAAAAATAGGATTATTTTCATAAAATACCCAAATTAAAATAATATAAACCAACAAACCAATTACTAATAAATTATACAAGGGGTGATTTTTTTTATATAATTTTCTCGTGGGAGTGTTGACAATTGAAGTTTTATAAGATGTTTGCGCAAGAAGTGCAAAAATCTTAGTTCTTATAACTTAGTGATAATGTAGGAGCATTTATATGTAAATAGAATCGATCCTATAAACTTACATTGGGTCTTACTTGGTGAACCATTTCCTAAAAGAGTTAGATTTGGCATTCAGTCTAATCATATGGAGGAAGGTAATAACATTGACAAAGAAAACATAAATGTGGATGTTTCTTATGATAATGAAGAGGATATGACGGAAATGTTAGGTAATCATGGTGCAGGAATGTTTGGGACGAGAGATGGAGAATGAACATCTACATAATCATTTGAGGGAAATAGAAACTTTAGAAGACTGTGGCAGGATGCAAAACGTGAACTGTACAAGGGGTGCACCTATCATAGCAAGTCATCTTTCACGGTGAGGTTACTCCATATTAAGTCTATATGTCGTATCAAAGGCCATCGACATATTGCTCAAACTATTTAAAGAGTCTCTCCCACAAGATAACGTATTACCCTATAGTTTTTATGAAGCGGAGCAATTGAAGCGAGGGCTAAGATTTGAATAAAATATCATTTATGCATGTAAGAAGGACAATGTTCTTTTTTGATAGAAATATGTAGAATTTGATTCATGTCTAGTGTGTCATGAGTCAATATGGACATCCGATAAGCGTAATGTACCCCAAAAGGTGTTAAGATATTTTCTATTGATTTCTTGACTTCAAAGATTGTTTATCTTCTGTTGACTGTGAAAGATATGTTTTGACATTACATAGAAAGAGTCCAAAATAAAAACTTCCTCTTGCATCCTGTAGATTCTTTGCAATGAAAAAAAAATTGATGTCGAGTACCCATGGTTTGTCGAAGAACCTCACAATGTACATCTTGGTTTAGCAATGGATGGTTTTGAGCCATTTGGCAATATGAGAACTTCTCATAGTACTTGGTTTGTCATATTAATGCCCTATAATTTGTCACATTGGAAGTGCATGAATGATCCATATTTTATGATGACTCTACTGATACTAGGGCCAAGGTGATGAGAGAAGGAAATGGACGTATATCTTCAGCCACTGATTGTAGAGTTGAAAGAATTGCGGGATTAGGGTATTAGTACATATGATGTGGCCTTGTTGCAGGAGTTCAAGATGCATGCCGCAGTATTGTAGACAATAAATGATTTTCCAACATACGAAAACTTGTTTGGGTGGAGTACAAAATGTAAATTGGCTTGTCCTATTTGTAATGAAGATACTCAATCTCAATAGTTGACAAATGGTAGAAAATGATGTTTTATGGGATATCGTCAATATTTACCACATGATTATAGATGACGTTCAAATAGATCGATGTTTGATGGAAGTGTTGAGTGCAGGTCATCACCGCTAGAGTTGTTTGGAATTGATATTATCACGCAATTAATGAATATTTCATAAAAGAGACTTAGGAAGGATGCAAGAGCTCGAAAGAGGAAACAACAAGCAGTAGAGTTGAATTGGACAAAAAAAGGCATTTTCTTTGAGTTGTATTGTAACACCCTACTCCTTCTTTCAACGTAAGAAAATTTCGAGAACGGAAATTATGTAACACTCTGCCATTCTTTCTAACGACTGTGAGCCTCGTTATGCATGCCGAATCTTGATGGCGTGTTTCTAAAGATATTATGTGATTTTTAAAATATGCCCAGTGTTTTAAATGCATTGAAAATAATTATATGAGGTATTTCCAGTGTTATTAAACTAAACTTGATTTTAAATTAGACAATTATAATATTTTTGAAGAGTTCTAAAAATATTATAATTGTCAAAAATCATTTTAATATCATTTATTAAAATGATTTCAGTTATTTAAAATATTATGTGATTTAAATTATGTTGAAAACTCTAATTAATTGGATGGCTTTATTCGTTAAAGATATTAAATAAGATATTAATGATGAAGGAATATTATTTAAACTTAAACTAAAGTTTAGTTTAAATAATATTTTACCTTAATTCCTCTCAGTGTTTTTAATTAAGTTAATGTTTACGAATTTTCAAATCAGTGTTTTAACTCCCCACCGTTAGATCGTCTTATAGATCTTCAAGATGAAAGGACTGGATTAAATACCCAAGTCCCCTCTCTTTCTCTCTCTCTTTTCCTTTCCCTCTCTCTCTCCTCCCTCTCCCCCAGCGTATGCCGCACGCCCCATTTCCCAAGCCGATTCTTCCTTTGCCCAGCTCGACGCCGTCGTGCGCCGCCTGGCCTCACCGCAACCACTATCGGCGTCCTCTCACGCCGATGAGCTTCCACCACCGAAGCCAGCCTCCATCTCGCAACCATCCTCTCCCACGCATGCCTGCAACAACCCACGCACGGCTTCATCGTGCACAGCTCCTAACGCCGCTGTACACAGCCACTCACGGCCACTGAGCGCCACCATGGGTCTCCCTTGGCCACCCTCTTCCTCCTACCCTTGACCTGAAGCCCATAGCCCTCCCTCACACACACGGGCTTTTTCCCCCCTCACACACGGGTTTCTCCCCTTTTCATTGCCATACGTCACCACCCACGGCGTCTAGCTGCCTTCCTAAGCCTTATCTAGCCACCATCAGCCTACCCCAATCACCCATAGCCCCGATCTACCCCTCACGCATGTCTTCTCTCTCACAAACTCTCCCTCCACCTCACAATTAGATCCGTTGCCGTAGAGGCTCCGTGTCGCCTCCACCTCTCCACCACAGATCCATCGTACCCCTCTCAAGCTCCTCCATGGCCAGTCACGACCAGATCCGCACATCTAGCCACCTCTAGTGGCCAAAACAGCCAGTGCACATGGCTAATCGCCATTGTACACTGCTAGATATGCCGTGTTCTGCCCCTCACTGCCATCACGAGGCCATCATGAGCCCTTCCAAGACCACACTTAGCTATCCAAATGCCCAAACAACCACCATGTACGACCCTTCCGATGTCATCAATCATGACAGTCAGGGAACAATGCATGGGTCAATCCCGACGATGGTATAACCCTCTATCCCTCGTTGTTTATGTTATATGTTGTTTTGTTGGTTAGGTTGTGGACTATGCTGTTAGTATTATGGAGTTCGTTGTATTGTGATGTGCTGTGTAGTAAAGTGTTGGGCGTAATTGGGAAGTGTGTTGTGTAGTGTTGTGGACTACATAATAATGGTGGTGTGACGTCGTGTGGATTGGGAATAGAATGTGTACTCTTGTGGCGTAATGTGAGATAAGGAGAATAAATGTAAAATATACCCTCCTAGCGTAATGTGAAATAAGAAGAGTACGCGTGGATTGTACTCTGTGAGGCGTAACGTGTGTGAAGGGAGTACACGTAGAGTGTACTCTATGCGGTGGAGTGATGCACTATATAGCGGGTATGCCATAGTGGTGATGTAGAGTAGCGTGTGTGAAGGGAGTACATGTAGAGTGTACTTCATGTGATAGAGTGATACACCATTTGGCGTATACGCGATAGTGGCGATGTGGCGTGGTGTGTATGAAGGGAATACACGAGGAGTGTTCTCCATGAGGTGCAGCGATACACCGTGTGGCATGTTGCAGAGATAAGGATGCTTATGGAGTTGATGGGTGTAGAGCGTGGCTAGTAGTGTCAGGAACTGGGGAATAGTGTCCCGAAGTAACTATGATGTGGACTGTAGTATGAGGTGACAAATGTCACCGTAATTGACTTATGGTTGGGAGTATATGTGAAGTGACAAAATAAGTGTAAGAGTGTGCAGCAAAAGCATGATTAGGGAATGTCACGAAGTGACATGGCTATTGACAGTCATGCTTATGATGGGTGAGGAGTTAGTGTAGGAATGGCGTAGTAGGAACATGACAAGACGTCACGATGTGACAGGAGCATGTAAGGGACCGTACTCGTGATGAGTTAGGAGTTGACGCAAAAATGACGTAGCTGGATGTCAGGTGACGTGACACGGTCACGGTATAGCTTGTGAGTAGTCTCGAGCTGTATGACGTGACGTAAAGCGTAGTTGTGAATGGAGTCTTATCGTGTTAAGTGTTGGGATAAACTGTAAAAAAAAACGGGTAACATGAAGAGTCATGCTAGCCGGGTTAAGAGAAGGTTGGTATCAGAGTATGTTACTTGTCCCTTCGAGCATGTGATCAACGTGTTATATATTGGTCTTAGAAGATAAAGGGATAAGGTACCTGTGTAATCTAGCAAGACACATGTACCGGACGGATTCGCCATATGTAATGAGTAATCTGTCTTAAGCATGGTTACACGGTGCTTAAGCCTCAGAGTTGGCTTAGAGCCGTGTAGCCGTGTGGCGTGTAAGGATGGGAATGAAGATTTAGTGTGGGTTAAGATGCATGGAGGTAGTGACGGGTGTATTGTCTAATATTGGGATGCGTGATTCCATCAGTTGGAATCATGCGTTGGAATGTGATCAATAGGAAGAGTAGGACAAAGGTCTTAGTGTCTTAATCCTAAGGTGAATTATGGGTTCACTTCAGTGGATGAGCACTCTAGGCAAGACCTTGAGTTCGGAAGATGTAGTAACAGTAAGTAGATCCTGAAGGTTTTAGTATAGTAAAAGACACGTAAGAGTACGAGATAGAAGGAGAGTGGTGTAAGAAGTGTAGCTCTATTTCTAGTTTAAGTTACTTATACATTAGATAGAGAATGACGTCAAGGTTATGTGTATGTATGTATATTGCCATCTGACACGCACATGAACGGACTGCATGATATGAAAGTAGCATGGAGTCCAGGTAAGTATTACGTTCATGCTTTTCTAGAGTTTTCTAAAATATAATAAATTAAAACGAAATGCTTTCCTTACGATACCTTACAAAACAACACAAATAACGTTTTACGAAAGCAGGCTAAGTGTTCAAAGGTGTAAGTATGTAATGGCCCTCCTTGGCAGTCCCTTTTTACGCTACCAAAGTATTAATTGTATGCATGTGAATGGATGACTATACGATGTATCTATTGTACGTATTTTTTGAGAAAAGAAATATTAAGGCTTATGCCTGATGCTTTAAACGATGCGAAGAAAATATGTTGTTTTAAAACGTTCCTGTGAACTGATATTTTAAGGATACCATGAATTGATATTTTATGGATGCTATGAGAGACGATGTTTAAGTTCATGCTCTTGAACGATGTTTTTCCATGAATGAATTGAAGAGATAGAGCTGAAATGAACTGAAAAATGACTGAAAGGATTGAACTGAAAGAATTGGCTGAACGTTTAATGTATGAAAATATGTAACGGCTGTATGAATGAATGAAAAGGGTACCAAAGAATTGAGCAGATTGCAATGCTGGGTAAGTAGTACTGGTAGTATACTCAGTGCTGCCCCCTGACAGAAAATGGATTCCCAACCCTTGGCCATGGGCGGAGTCAGGGTCCAAATGAAGACCGCTAACCCTAACACACGGGGCGTAACAGTGTGTACTGGCCAATGAAAGTGATAAGAAAGAATGTATGAATGCATCGCATTCTTTAAAAAATGAAGGCACTGACGGGGGACACGTTTTATGAAAAGAAAGCCCATTTTTAAAGAAAAACCCGTCTAGTGATGTTTTTAAACGAATGCACCTATGCATGTACGTATAGTATGTATGGAATGATGAATACATGACTGAAAACCTATGTTATTATATTTTAACAGTATGAAATAATGCTTACGAGTCATCGACTCATTTTAGTTTTTATGCATGCCCCTCCCCCCATAGGAATTGAATGAGAAGCATGCATCAGGACGGACACGGCCCATGGGGAAGAGCATGGAAGTCTAGGCATGTGTTTTAATTTCATGAGAGACCTTTTATTGTAAGATTTATGTTTTCTGCTGTAAATCTCTTTTATTCTCAAATCATATTTTATTTTATAAACGTAAAGTCTTGCACCATTAGTATGGAAGTAAAAAGTTTTAAATAGAAAGGTAATTCCCGTCTTCATTTCTAAAATCATTTTATAAAAAGTCCCACCACAAGGACGGGCGTTACACATATTGGTCCACCTTGACACTGTACCACAATCTAGATGTTATGCACATTTAGAAAAATATATGGGAGAATATATTTGGGCACTCTGATATCAATAGAAGGGAAGAAAAAAGATACAGTTAACTCGTAAAGATTTAAAGGAGTTTGGGATAAGACAGGAGTTGCATTTGCAAGATAATAGCTCGTTAGCTTATATACCCCATGGATGGTATACACTCTCAAATAATGAGATAAAGAAATTTTGTGACTGGTTCATGACAATCAAATTACCTGATGGCTATACTTCAAACATGTCAAGATATGTGCGAACTCATGATTGGAAGATAACTAGTCTTAAAAGTCACGATTGTCATGTATGTTTGCAGCATTTGTTTCCAGTTGGTGTGCTTGGAAAGCTTACACAAGATGTTCATACATATCTAACAGAGTTAGGGAGATTTTTCAGGGACATTTATAGTAGAACATTAAAAGTTGATGCATTAGTTAAAATGGAAGCTAATATTGCAGTGATATTGTGCAAATTGGAGAGTTTGTACCCATGTTCATTCTTTGATGTAATGGTTCATTTGGCTGTGCACCTATCTCGTGAGGCTTTAGTCGTTGGGCCGGTTTAGTATAAATGGATGTATCCTATTGAACGGTTTTAAAAAAATCTTAAGCGATTTGTTAGGAATAAGGCTCGTCTGGAAGGTTCCATTGCAGAGTCATACATTGATAATGAATAGCATACATTTTGTTAAATGTATTTTCGTGGGGTTAATACCAGATTTATGAGATCGGACTAAAATTAGGAAATTGGACAAATGGGAGTCTCATAATCATTTTTTCGTATTTTCTCAAACCATACGTCCGATAGGCCCACAATGGAGTTATGACCTATGTGGATGTGAGTTTGATAGAGCTCGATGGTATGTCTTGAAGAACTGCGCACAGATTGACAACTACTTAAAGTTAGTGATGAATCTGCATATCAATATAAATTAAAATTCATGGAATATAATATAACTTGAACATGTGCAGTGACCATATACAACTACTTCGCCTAGATGGTGTAACTAACGTAAAAAGAAGCATGAACAGGAATTTGTCTTGTGGTTTGAACATACGATATTACTAAAAAAATATCTTATTATTTATGAACTTCATACTACTAAAATAGATGTTTTGTTATCAAACAATGATATAACTAGAATAATATTTATTGATGTAGGTTGCATCGAAATATGGTGATAATTCAGAAGAAATCTCACCAGAACTGTATGCTCTATCACGTGATCCATCCAGGCAGACCTTCCAATACTCAGAATGTTTGGTGCAGCGATATAGATTTCACACGATTGACAGAGAACAATATAGAAAAACTCAAAATTATGAAGCCGTAGTCGAAAGAAGCCATAGGGAGGATAACATTGACTTTTACAGAGTTGTAGAAGATATAATAGCGTTAAAGTACTTGAGGAGTATATGATCTTATTGTTTACATGTAATTTGTGGGTTGTCTCAAGTGCTAGGTTGTGAGTGCATAACGATAAATATTTTGTGAGTGTCACTACATTTCTCACATGGTGTGAGGACGATTCTTTCGTTCTTGCTTGCCAAGAAAATCAAACTTTTTATTTAGATGATTCGGAGTACGGGAAACCGGCGAGTAGTACAAAATTTTGCACTAAGAAATGTATATGATTACATTGCAGAGGCAGACGAACAACATGAAGAATTTGATAGTCCAACAAATGAAGAAGCATATCATGAAAACGAATCATGCATCAATCTATTTGTTAGTCCCATTGCGTAGAGAAGATGTTCAACCAGAAGTAATTGATGGTAGAATGTCAGAAGAATATGATTCAACTGAAGTGTCTAGTGAGGATGAGGGCGACTGGTCGAGCAAAACTGATAGTGAATGAAATTAATATTTGTGTAAGTATTATTGTTATAAATATCCATAACATTTTTTAGAATAATAATTTATTACAGTTCCAAACAGATATGCCTTTCAAACGCAAATCAACTTGTGTGCCATCTCCATCCATTACCGACTCCCCAATTGGTTCACCTACCATGAATGGTGGGCCAACATCACCAGGCCCAGAACTATGTATTTTGCCGAATTAAACACCACATTTATTGCTCGATTTAAGTAATATCCATTTTCAAGATAAAATAATTTAATTAAAATATGTTCTTTGATTACTGTATATATAGTTGTTGTAAGCTAGTGCCAGGGTCAAGGCATTACAAGGGGTTTCTACATAGAGAAAGTAAGAAAAGAGGAAAAAATTAAAGTTGATATTCTTGATGATCACATCGATGACTCTGGGGATTTGATAGCTTGGCTTGCTTCTTATGTTAGTGCCCTTACTCGCACATATGCACCGATGGCTACATCCTTCTAGGCTAAAGTTTCCTAAGATGTGAAAGAGCACATTAAAAATCGTTATCTGGTAATAAGTTACTTAGCAAAAAATTAAGTATAAAACGTTTATTTATAATTAGTTTGTATTTATACTAATTGCTTATAATTTTTTGAAAAATGAGTTTGAACTTAATTTTAGCTGGCTAGAGGATTGACTAACGGTTGAGGAGCTAATGTCTGATGCTTGTCGGATGTACAAAGGTGGATGCCAAGCACACTATCAGATGTTTAGTACTGCAACAGGTGGTGCGTCAAAATCCATTTCAAGCAATGCCATTGAACTAATGGGAGAAGGTTTATGATATGTTTGAATATCCTGCATATCAAGTAATTTCACTGCTATCTTTTTTTATGGTATATGATAGATGTATTAAACATATAGACAAAGTGATTTTTTTAGTAACGGAGTACTCTGAACAAAGTAAATAGAGCAAATTTAACGATACACCATCATGCGGGTTCTCAATCTTTTCATTGATTATCTAAAAAATTGGTAACGTTATACTAGTTCCCATTAAATATTAACATATATGTTTTTCTGATTTAAGTTATAATATAGATTTCCCTTTTGCAGGATGAAGAAAATCTTACTAACTATAATTTGATCCAATTGTATGCTAAAGCACATAAAAATCGTGATGGTGTTTGGACCAGCCCTGAAGCGGAAACAAATTATGTAAGTTTAAAGTTTTTTATTTTAATTGTCTAATAATATTTTTGTTACTTATACTAATTTTAATTTTTTTTTTATATATAGGACAAGATGATATCACTTAAGGAAACTGCTGCGGATCCATATGATAAATCATCTGTCAACAATGCTTAGATCTTTTTTCAAGTTCTTGAATCACATTTTGGATATTTGAGGGTCTTAGGACGTTGCGTGAAGCCATCCTCAACATCATCATCCTCTTCTCATGTCAAATCAATTAACAACTCTCAGGAATTAGATGAAGCAATGATTGAGATAGAACATTTGACATCCAAGCAAGAAGAGTTGCTGGGCCAATTAGATCATACAACGGATACTATAATGCCATATATGATGGATCTAACTCATTAATCATTCTCAATCCACCTTCTTTATATTTGACAACAATATCCCGATGAGCATCCTCAATACTAATATCACCAATAATAATTGCAACAATCTCATGACAGTTGGGCAAATTCTGTTATCTTCCATTTGTTGTTCTTGAACTAATAAGATGTAGTCTTATTTGATGAATATCATCCTCTGAGAAATGGTCCGTTACCATATGAAGAGCTTTCACCAATCCATTTGTTTCATTAAGCATTTGGACCAATGCAGTAAGAATTAATGATTCAATATTTTTATTAGAGGTGTTATGATTCAGTACATTCATTCAATTTTGGTACCTCATTCTCAGTGTCATAGAAGTATAACTGGGCAAATCGAGGATTAGAACCATCTATTGGATGTAGGGATTCAATTTTATGATTATTTTGATCATTAATTCAAAAGATGTAAGGATTGCCTCTACCATTGATATTATTGTCTACATTTCCATCCATTGAAGTCACAGTAAGAACGGTATTATAACTTCGTATTTATGTCTTAAATCTTTTATAACGTTGCACACCCATAGGACTTAACAATTTTTCTAAGATAGAAGGTGGCTTTTGAAGTAAAGGTAACACAACTTGACCTTCCATACAACAAAAAGAAAATCTCGGTAGAGTAGGCATCCTTGATTTTTGAGTTCTCTTTATACCATAATATTGCTCCACAAACTCACATTCATACGATAGAGGACCAAAATGTCAAGGCTCTGTATGTTTCCTAGAACGTAGAAAACAAAACCAAAAATCATCATTACTATTAATCCTATTGTAAAAAAATGAAGTTCGTCAGTTGTACTATCTCTGCTTTATTCACCATCAACACACAATATTGCTCCTCTAAGATTGCATAGCATGAAAAATTTTGTCTCTTAGAATATTTTCTCTAGTATCTTTCTTCATGTTCAAAATTCTTTATCAGACTTTTCACATTTCCAATATAGTGGATTTCACCCATAGTAACTTTCAGTGGTTTATCATCAGAATGTTGAACCGCACCGACATGTTTTTTAGGGGGTGATATTGACCAAAATCGCCTGATTAAGGGGGATAAAACTAGCTGGCATAGAGAGAGAGAGATCATTCCAAGAAAATCATTACAACAAAATCATTCTAAGAATCCCATCAACAAACCTCAAATAAATTGGAGATGAGAGAATCAGAAGGAGGGTCGAGAGCCTGAAATGGCGCAAATGGATGGAGGGAGAGAAGGACAGCAACAGAACAAGAACCTCATCAACAAATCTCAAATAGATCGATGACATTAGAGAGAGAGAGAGGGTGTGTGTGTTGAGAGGGATATGAGAGAATCTGAGAGAGAGAGAGAGAGAGCTTAGGAAGGAATGACATACTAAGGGGAACGGGGATGGGTGGCTCGGAGGTTAGGGCTGAAGCTTTAATTACCCAAATGACATCGTTTCATATATATATATTTTTTTTAAAACTGTGGGTATAAAATAATGTCATTTAAATCACTTAAGTGAAATGTCGTCGTTTTTCCTAAGATATATATATATATATATATATATATATATATATATATTGGCTGGTTTGGTGGTTTGAACCTGGTTATGACCGAGACTGAACCGGTCGATGTCGATTTCTAGTATTTCCTACCGCCGACTGACCAATCTCCACCGATTTCAATTAGTTCCAGACTTTGATCGCCGATTCCAGTCGGCAATGGTTGGTTCTGTCGACGACGGTCAATCCTGTCTGTTTCTGTATAGCCATAGTACTGAAGTACGTTATAATTAGTCAATAATTAGTTTATTCAAAAAGTTTTGAAATCCTTGTCATGGGTAGGGGTGTACAAGAACCGGTCAGGAACCGATTAGACCGACTGCCGGAGCACAGAACCAGCCAGAACCGGTTGGCGGGAGAGAGGATTTGAGAGAAAACCAATATTTGCGGTTCAGCATTGGTTTGAACCCCTGTGAAACTACTGAACTAGCCGATCCGTTTTTTTTAATATATGTATATAAAACGGCATTGTTTCACTTAAATGAGTGAAATGACATCGTTTTGCCAAGTAGAAGTTAAAAAAAAAAAAAAAACATATAGAACGGTGTCGTTTGACTTAAGGTGTCGTTTGACTTTAAGTCAAATGATGCCGTTTTGAATTAGGTTTAATAAACCGCCCTTCTTCTTTTTCTTCCTCACATCTTTTTCTTCCTCTACAACCCTAAACCCTAATGCGAATTAGACTCTCACTCGACAATGGACAGTGGACGCGACATTCCTCCTCTGTCATAGAGACGCCGACGCGCCACGTCGAGACCGACAATATCGATTTTCTCTCCCCAATTGACCAGTTTCGGCTAGTGCTGAGCTCTCATGGCAGACATCGTTGGGGTCTCAGTTTTGCTTAAAAACTGTGCCGAAGGCGTCGATTTTCACCCCTAGTCATGGGAAAGAAACTACTATATTTTGTTTTTGATACATTATATATATATATATATATATACACACTAATTCCTACTAATTATTTAAGACACGGAGTCTATGTCACACAATTGTTGTTTTATAGAGTATTTTTAGAGAAAAGTAGAATTATATTCCCTAACAAGTTTTAGTTCCCCTCATTATTAGGAGAAATTTTATTTACAGTCCTAATTGAAGGACTGCGTGTACAGTCTCATTGATGAATAAGGATAAAAAAAGAAAAAATATTATTTTAAAAAGAATATTATTATAATTTTAATTTTTTTAAAATATAACTGTATGTACAATTTCTATTTAGAGATTGTATGTAGACCTACTCCATTATTAACAAGTGGAAAACGAATTTCTTGTGTCTTAAGAAGTTCGATCGAAATGGTATATGGTCCAATCCAATTTTTGGTCCAAGAAGCCCAAAATACCAAACATAAGTACACAAGTCACCAAACACGGCCCAGAGGAAATCCTGTGCATGCATACCCATATTGGGCCTCTTTTTCTTTTAGATCAGATTTACATTAGATCTACTTTATATAATACATTAGATCTATTTTATAATAAAAAAAAAATATACAATCTCATGTATCATATCAAAACATGTCAATTTGTGAGTTCACTTTTATGAAATATTTTTGGCCAAAACATTTCTCAAAAAAGATAAAATGATTTTTGGAGCTTTTAAAGCAATATTAAAAATTTATTTATTGAGAAATAATAATTTCAAAGTTTTGTCCAAATTTAAGATGAGTTAATGTGAAAGAAATAGATACATGAAATAAGTTTACAATATATTTTTTTTCTAACCTTATAAGTTTAAAAAATTTACTAAGCATAATTTAAGGCTGCCTGAAAAATTTATGTGGATACTGAGATAGCAATAAATGCTTTAAGATTTTATACGTCTATCTCTCTCATACTTAAAATCCTTAAATTTAGACAAAAATTTGAAAGAAATTTAAATTTAGACAATAATTTGAAGGAATTTTGATAAAATTTGAAAGAAAAAGACTAATGGACGTTTTCAAATAAACTTAAAAATTTCAAATAAACTTTAATGTTGCGTTGCGACTTAATGTGTTTCCATATATTTTAACACATTAAGTCGTAAGGCAACATTAAAGTTTATTTGAAAACGTCCATTAGTCTTTTTTTTGTTTCATTTAGTTTCCGGAAAGCTTAGAGAAGGAAACATAAATGGGTCAATGCTAAACTTTGAGCGCCGGTCTCTTTCTCCTTTCAAAGCCTTTCTTTCTGGAAATAGTCGGGGACAAAGTGTTATACTTACCTTTTATTAGCATAACTACGGCTCAGGGCATACAGTTTGCAGGATAGTGCTTTGTTGGAGAAGTGCATAAGATATATGTAATTGAAGTCATTGGCCATTTTTTCCCAATTATATTGTGTAATGGTGGACGAGTCTCAGGATCTATAGAACACTTATAAAACGTACCGATAAAAAAAAAAAGAATTTGTACGAGTGTGCTAAATAGTTAAAAGGTTCAATTTTCATATGATGGTCGTTACACTTTGCTGGGTTTAGTTGATTATTATAAAGCTTAGTAGTAGTTTGCATTGGAATGAAGCACTCTTGATATTTTTTAGGTAACTGGTATGTTGATATAATGAATTTTTGGAATTCACTTTTCCGCATTAATCAAGTAGGTTTCGTAGTGAAATATGTTTTCTGGAGGAATCTTATACTCTATACTCTTTGAAACATTCTCTTGTATTTTCTATAAACTGCAGGAACATATAAAATCAACAATTGCAGAGGAGATTAGTTATTTTCTATGTTCATTTACTTTTATCTATTTTTTTTCTTTCCTGTCAATTTCCTTCTGTTGCAGATATCGTCATTCTTTTTATGTGGAATCAAATTACTTTGGTCTTGTTCTCTGAATGTTATAATTCCAGTATTTAGTTGATGTTTTGTTGTCTTGAGCAGAAACGAAAACCATTCTATCCAGAAACCTGACAGATATTTAACTTTCATTTTTTTCCCTTTTCATATTCTCTGTTGGCTCGTGGTTTTTGGTTTTTTATATTGTAGTTATTTCGTGATAGCCAGTCGTAGAGCCCAGCAAAACTATCGACTTTTTTGTGTGGATGGTTTTGCTTCTCTTACACATGAACTTGGGCAAGGTGCCACCTGAGAGCTGTTGACAATGTTGCTGGATCATCATATTGAATAATTGATTGCTTATGGTATAAATTGAGGCCAATGAGAATCCTCTGGTTTTACTCTGGAAGCTGTTTCTATTATTCTCCTTAATTCTGTGAAGCAAGCACATAATCTACTAGGGAACTGTTTTGTATCCATGCTGGCTGAGAGCATCTATGAATATATTGAAAGTTTCTTTTCCTACACAAACACTTTAACCTTGAGTCAGTGTTTGTGAATATATTGTAATCTGGGTGTCTTTAAAATGATGGCTGCATTTGGTAGTACCAAACTCTTTTTTAGCCTTTTGAGAGATCTTTCCTGGGGCACAAACTTTTGATGGGTAAAAATGAGTTCAAAATTTTATTTTGTGAATATATGGTAGTTTTCTATAAAACTTGACATAACATTTCCTGTCCAGCAGAGATAGCCTATGGGAATACCCTAACTCACACAATTAAATAAAAACCATTCAAAACCAGAAATGAGAAGAATATACAGCTTTACGTTGCATCTCCCCCACTCCTTCTGAAAACAAGAAAAAGGATTTGGAAGTCCCATCTAATATATCATTGATATATATCATTGATCAATAAATAGAATTTTGAAATTTAACTAATAATTGAATACACTTTTTATTTGTTATAAGTGACCATTATTTAACGAAAGTTATTGTGATCACATGATTACTGAGTTATCTCTTTTTTCAAAGTTAATGTGCTGCATTGCAAAATGCACAAAAGTAGCCGGCAATAAACTTATATAAAATTAACATATTTGGAGAACATTGCAACACAGACTTCACAAAGAGAATGGATAATTCAACTTGGTGCAGACCTTGATCAACTCTAGCAACAGAGTCACAAAAAATTGAATGCGCTCTCAATTAATCCCATAGAAGATTGAATGATCAAATCTTTTGTTTTCTAATCTATCCAAACATGTAATTATTAAACTTCACTAACTTATCATTATCCAAATATATTTCTTAAAATTTACTTTTTTTTATGCATTAAATTATGCTTTAATTAGTTTATTTTTGTAAAAAATCATTTTTTTATTTATTAAAAATCTTGTCTTACCCAACTAGACAAACGTGCCTTGTACGTTGCTCCGTCCTAGTATGTAAAATTTGTATAACTTATTTTCCATAATATCATTGTTAGAGTATAACTTCACATATTGAAAATATGGAACTAAAGTCAAAAGAAGAAAAAGTCTAACAAAGTATTGTAACAGAAGAAGAGTTAGTTAGAGCGTTGACTTTAGTTCCATATTTCCGATATGTGATGCTATACTTCAACAATAGAAGTCATGAGTTTAAATTTTGAATTGCATTAAAAAAAAAATATTAAACCAAAAATCGTCATGTTTTGATTAAATATCCCAGCTCTGTGATGCATTTTTGTGGTCAACTTCTTGTTGAGCAAAGCTTAGCCACTGCGAGTAGACCAATTAATTATCTAACCAGATGCCAAGATATAGCAATGGTGTTACATTCATAAGCACATACAATATTACTTCACTAGCTGGTGCATGCATGTCACTAATTTCTCTGCCCCCGGCCAGAAGGCTTCGTTTGGATCCATAACTACTCTCAACTCATCATTACAATTTTTTTAAATTCCAACACAAAATATAATAAACAATTTAACTTTTTTAAATTTCAAAATGATAATAATATTAAAAAATAAGATTCTAACAATATTTTATCATCTCAACTCAACTTAACTCAACTCACTTCAACATCCAAACGCAACCTTAGTATGGGTTGAATTATCTGCATAGCTAGTTGCTTTAACAGATCCAGAATTTAATTAGAGACCGCTGGTTTGGATCATATATAGCTAGGGCTGTCAATGCTTTTGATTCAATCTAATAAATCTATGACAAATTGCCCCACTAATTGGACCATAGAAAGTGTAATGCAAGTTTGAGTCTTGACACCCAAAGAATTAAGCAAAAACCTAAAATTAGGGGTGTAATTGGTTTGATCCGGTATGCTTTGTATATATTTTAGAATCGAACCGGTATATACCGATTTTGAAATTTTATAAATCGATATCAAATCGATTGTCGATTGACTACCGAAACCAAGACTTCCAGTTTTTCCCGTTTCAATCTAATCCGGTCCCCTTTTTTCGGTTTTACGAATTATCTATGTTAGTAGTAATATGATATTTACATATACTAAACTATTAGTCTATTTATATTATAGTATAAATATATTATTTTATAGTAATTAACACATACTAGTATAATATTGAATTTAACTATAGTTTATATAAGTTCTAGACTTTTTATATGAGTATATATGATCAATGCTAACATAGGCACTTTTCATGAATTTCATTATATATTGTATTGCATAGGAAGGTTTCCTTTTATACACAAGCAACATAATCATTTCTATTACGGTAGAGAATAACAAGACAAATGAAGACTATTCTAGAATGTATTATTTTGACCCTAGTGTGTGTATAACAGAATTGTCTAGATTAATATGCCCCCTTGAGTCTAGTGGGGTATTTACAACAGTGAGACTCGATCTAAACATAAAAAATTTTTCTGAGACCAATGGTTTGGTCAGAACATCTACAATTTGATCCTTTGAGCTACAAAATAAAACTTGTAAAGTCTTGACAGCAACTCTATCACAAACAAAGTGATAATCTACATCTATGTGCTTGGTTTTTGAGTGATAAACTGGATTAGCCCAGAGGTAGGTAGCTCTAATGTTGTCACATCAGAGTGTAGGAGGCTTGGATAAGAAAATTCCAAATTCTCTAAGCATGATTTGAAGCCAAATTAAGTCAACAATTGTGGAGGCAAGAGCTTTGTATTATGATTTTGTACTAGATTTGGCCACTGTTTTCTGCTTTTTGGAGCTCAATGATATGAGATGGTTCTCTAAGAAAACACAATAGCCACTGGTGGATGTTCTGTCATCTGAACAACCAGCTCAGTCTACATCTGAGTATTCATGTAATGTTAAGGAAGATGAGGTCTTGAAAAACAAACCATGATTAATAGTTGATTTCAGGTACCTTAAGATTCTTTTAACAACAAACTAGTGTGTTAATTTAGGACAATGCATAAATTGACATACTTTGTTTACTGCAAAAGATATGTCTGGTCTTGTAAAAGATAGGTATTGTAGTCCACAACAATACTCTTAAATAATGTACTATCACCAAATGAAGGGGAATCAAATTGAGAAATTTTAAGTGAAGCTACCATGGTAGAGGTTGCTGGCTTGGCAGCCAACATATTGCTTCAAATAAGCAATTCTTTAATGTATTTTCGTTGAGACATGAAGAGCCCAGAGTTAGTGTAATCTATTTCAATGCCCAAAAAATAAGAATGTCTGCAAGGTCTTTGACAGGAAAGGCCAAACCCAAATCATGAATAAATTTATCAATCATATTTGGTTGTGAGGAAGTTACTACCATATCAGCAAGATAAATAAGTACAAACAGATGTAGATCACAACGATATAGAATAAAGAGAGAAGGGTCAAACTGAGTTGCTAAAAAACCATACCCATTCAGCCAAGCCCTCGGTACCTATTTAAGGCCATATGTTGCCTTGTGCAATTTACACACATGAGTTGGGAATTTGGGATTAATAAAAACCTGTGGTTGCTACATGTAAACTGTATCAGAAAGCTCTCCATGTAAAAAGACATTTTGAATGTCTAGTTGACGCAGGGGCCAACCAGAATTCACAACAACAGAGACTATTAATCGAATGGTGGAGGGCTTTACTACAGGACTAAATGTTTCATTGTAGTCCAAGCCAGATTGTTGGTGGTAACCCTTGACTACCAACTTGGCTTTTCTATGCTCAAAGGAGCCATCAGAATGTAATTTCGTACAATAGACCCAACGACAACCAAGTATATTAAGAGAAGGGTTAGAGGATACCAAGCTCCAAGTATTGTTCTGGACAAGAGTAGTGTATTCGGTACGCATGGCATCCACCCATTCAGGAAACTTTAATGCTACCGAGTAACTTGAAAATTCATCTGGAACCGTATGTGTGGTGAGAAGATAGTGTCGCCGTGGGTATGGTACAGTGCCATCGAAAGGAACACGAGGTTGAGAGGAGTTAGTAATGCTACGAGTGATAATAGGGGAACAGGGAGGCTGAAGAATAGGTGGTGAGAGGTTAGGTGGCGCCTGTGAAGAACAAATTCGAGATGGAGAGTTGAGAGGAGAAGAAAGATTAGGGTTAGACGTTTTTGGAATAGAGTCAGAAGGAGAGAAATTAGAATTAGGGTTGAAGGAACTGAGGATAGTTTAGGCTTATGAGATGGGCTTGGGCTGGGTCTAAGGATTGAAGAAGAAAGTAAGGGAAGTTGGACCATGGATGTAGGAGAGACTTGGGCTGTAGGAATATGAGTGGACTGGAATTTAGAATATGGGAAGGAGGCCTCATTGAAAAGAACATCACTAGAGATGTATAATCTTTTGGACTGAAGGTCCAAGCATTTGTAGTCCTTGTGGGTTGGACTATACCCAAGAAATAAGGAAGACACTGATCTGGGAAGAAATTTGTGTTTATTATAGGGCCTAAGATTGGACCAGCACTCATACCCAAAAGTTTTGAGAAAATTAAAATCAGGATGACGATTATAAACTAAAAAATAAGGAGATTTAAATTGTAAGGTTTTTTATGGGAGAAGATTTATTAAGTATACTGTAGTTTCAAAAGCATCTTCCCAGAATTGATTTGGAAGTGTGAAATGAGCTAGAAGAGCAAGCCTAGTTTCGACAATGTGATAATGTTTGTGTTCAACAATACCGTTTTGTTGATGCGTATAAAGACACAAAAATTGATGAGTGATACCGAGTTGTTGGCACATGGTGGAAAAAGGTGTAAATTCACCATCTCCATCAGTTTGAAGGGTAATTGACTTTGAATTAAATAAATGCTCAAAAAGGGTAAAAAAGTGGAGAAATTGATATTACATCAGATTTAAGTTTTAATGGATATATCCAAGAAAAACGAGTAAAGTGATCTACAAAAGAAATATAATAGCGATAGCCATTTCGAGACATTACAGGGGTCGAGCCCCAAAGATCAGCACTAACAACTTCTAAGGGTTGAGTATACAAGGCCCGACTTGAAATAAAGGGTAACTGATGGCTCTTGGCCAACAGAAATTTAGAATAGATAAATAGATCCTTATTGGAGCAAAAACAGTTATCTTGCAAAACTCGAGAGATAGTAGCTTGAGAGGATGGCCGAGTCTGCGATGCCATTGAGAAAGAGTAACTTGTTCGCCAAGATGAGCAGATGGTGGCGACGACGAAGGAGCCAGATAAAGAAAAACAAAAAAACCATTACGTGTTGGTTCGGTGAGGAGGGTGACCTTAGCCTGTTTGTCCTTCACAGAAAAGTGAGTATAATCGAATTAAAAAAAGCATGAGTTATCTGCACAGAATTGAAGGAAAGAGACGAGAGTTTTTGTGATGTTAGGAACATGAAGTAGATTTTGAAGTAAAAAGGAGGAAGAGTTAGAAATGAGAGTAGAATTATCGTGATGCTGAATCGGAAGACACATACCATCACCAACGCGAATTGCTTCACTTCCGCAGTAAGGTTCAGATGACAAGTTCAAGTTATGCAAATCATTAGTTATATGATGGGTGATGACAGAGTTTGGGTACCATGAGGAATCAATGAGGGAAGTTGGGATTTGGGTGGTATGGTTTGCAAAGAAGGAAGTTGGTGCTTTGTAGTCGACCCAAAAAGACTTGGGAGGTTCCATTTGGTAAGAATAATCAAAACGATGTCTGCATTGGAGGGCCAAATGGCCAGTTTTATTACATACTTGACATGTTGGTCGTGAGCCACCATATGTTTGATGAAATGCCCCTGAAGATGTGAAGTTGGAGTGGCCTCTAGCTGAGAATTGACCACAACCTCTACGGATCGACTTTGTTGATCTCTACCTCCAGTAGCACTGTAATGAGCAAATGGTTCTATAATAGTCTTGGATGAGTGAGCAATCCCACTTTCATGAATGAGCAGGAGCTGATAAAGTTCATGAGTAGTAATCGGGTCAAATCTAGTGGTGATTGAGGTAACAAATGATTCATAAGATGGGCATAGACCAGAAAGAAGGTAGGTAACAATTTCTTTGTCTATAAGAGGATTTCCAATTGAGGCTAGTGTATCAACTAGGAATCGAATTTTACCAAAATAATCTGAGATGGACTGGTCACCACAAGCAAGATTAGTGAGTTGAAAACATCTTTAAAACTCTTTTGCTTGTGACCGTGAGTCAAACATTGAGGTTAATGAAAGCCATAGCTCTCGAGCTGTTGTAGCAGATAAAATATGACCTTGAATAGAGTCAGACAATGAAGAAAAAAGCACACCAACCACTAACTGATCAGTACAAGTCCAAAGAAGAAATTCTGAGTTTGGCTTGGATGAGCTGGTTGAAGGTAGGAGTATGGTTTTGGGAGGAGATGGAAGTGAACCATTGACATATCCATAGAGATCTTGTCCTCTTAGATAGGCTGAAATTTGAACTTTCTATTGGAGAAAGTTATCTGTGGATAACTTGGTAGTGACTACATGTGAGAAGGAAGAAATGACAGAAGAACTTGGAGGAGAAGGGGGGGGGGGTTTCTGTGTGCATGGCCATGGATCAAGAGGACTACTATTGAAGCAGCTCTGATACCATGTTAACAGAGGCACTTTTCATGAATTTTATTGTATATTGTATTGCATAGGAAGGTTTCCTTTTATACACAAGCAACGGAATCTTTTCTGCTATGGTAGAGAATAACAAGACAAATGAAGACTATTCATGAATGTACTATTTTGACCCTAGCGTGTGTATAACATAATTGTCTAGATTAATAATCAAATGTGTACAAATATATTTACAAAAGAATATATATATTATAATTTATTATGTCAAAAATGTATCCTTGATATAATATATATATCTATCAAAATTAAGTTTAGATCATTAATAGCTTAATATTAATATTTATGTTTAAAATTAAAATTATATGTTATATTAATTTTATATTATAAAGTTATTTTTATGTTATATCACATATTATATTAATTTTATGTTATAAGATTAATAGAATTGAATAATAAGATTAATTTAGCATATAATATATATATATAATATAATATAAAAAATCATATATAATATAAAAGATTATAAATATATATCAACTTGGTTTGAACCAAATATGAATATTGGTATTGTACCGATTTAGGATTGATTTCAGTTTTGAAGAACGGGTACAGCAGGACTACTTAAAAATTGAACCGAACTCACCGGTTCGATCCGATTTAATTTAGTTCAACCGATTTTTCGAATTTTTGTTTTACATCTCTAGCTGAAATAGTGCATGCGCTGGCTTTATAGTCCCCAAAGTTACAGGTATTAATCTAGTCCAACTTGCCCGGAAGGAGTGATCATTGTCCATGCGTGCATGGAGCCCCCATGCATTTTCCTGAGATCTATAATCCGTTAATTACTGGTTTTGAAACCACGCCACAGCTTAAATTTAGAGGAAAGAAATGAAAGTTGAAGGAAAAATAGAGGGAAGGGTTAGGATTTACAGCCTTGAAAACCTACTGACCTAGGGTCATAGCCATGACCATGGGTTTGGTATAGATGGTTGCCCTAACTTAGCTAGCTAGCTAGCCATGGTAGATAAAAAATCTCTCTGATCATAATATTTCTTTCGTTTGAAAAAGGCGGCCGTGGAAAAATTAGGTTCTTAAAATTACGAGAAAGGTCAGGACAAGTTCTAAATGTATAAATATTATGCAAGCTTTCTTATAAAAAAAAGTAGATTACACAATGAAAAATTTAGTTTTTTACACTTTTTTTATAGTGAAATTCAATTTTTTTATAAATGACTTGCTCGAAATTTGTGCATTTTAGACCATTAACAATAATATAACTGTTAGTTGTGCAAAAATATATAACCCTTAAAAATAGAATAAAAAATCAGAGGAATATTATTTTAGTATTAATTATATATATAGTGTGGTAGACATGCATGTCTATATATATTTATGAAGCAGTTGCCTTAGAAATTACTACCGGAAGAGGGTAGGCCGGGCATGGACGCATGCACTTGATCCTTCATAAGAGGAATATATAATAAAATGAGATTGGTAGAATGGGTTTGGAATATTCTATATGCACTGCAGCATTGCTAGCTGCTTGATTCACTGACCATTGTAATCTGCCTTCCTTCAATCTGTTGTATCTTTCTTGGTTACAACGAAAACAAAAATTTATAATCGATTATTTACAATAAAAATAATTATTTACGATAAAAATAAATATATTTTAATAAAAAATAATAACTTTATAAAAAATAATTAATTATAAATAAATAATTTTCTTGTTACATTGTTAATCCATGCATTGCCAAAAACTGAGCCTTGTATAATGTACTCCCTAGCTAGCGTGTACGAAACGCACCATGTATGAGTGCCTGTCCGGCGGCAGCCGTACGTTCCTCTGTGAATGAAACTTGCTACCCACCTATATATAGAACTTGTCACAAAAGGGAAAATAATTAATAAGATATACTTGCTGCGTAGGGATTCTGCTGATCCTTTAACCTATACATAATATATACAAGAGGGTCGAAGACTTTTTCTTTTTATTAATTTGGATTAATTAAGTACGAAAGAAGCAAAGATCAATTTGAAGCCCAAATTGGAGAAGATGAAGCGGTATACATTAATAAGAAATAATAATGAAGAAATCGTACGAGTCAACATTTGCAACCTATATATATATATATATATATATATATATATATATATATATATATATATACATGGTGAAGGCGATAGAGAATCTTATAACCCAAGCTGCCTTTAATTTCTTTGATGCATGCAAGATGCAAACAAGCAATTAGCAGTACGTACTGCTAGTTATAAAATTTATGCCAAGATATAAATTGATTATATAAAAATAAATTTATAAAATAACGTAATATATATGTCAGATTGTTACTTTTATAATAAAATATATAATCTAAATATTATATAAAATTACGTTAATTTGTGAGTTTGCTTTTGTGTCTGTTATACTTTCTAAAATTTATTAGTTTTAGATCCGTTCCAGAATATCTAAATTTGATTTGATCTTCTAATATCTGCTTAATTAGCCATCTCGTTTTCTATGTTATATTTGACAATCGATAAACCTTCACAATTAACTTTACATGAATAAAGAGCTGACCAGTGCCGGCTAGGATCTTTTATATAGTCATGTGCCAAAATACACGCGGCCATCATCAAGATCAGTTATGATGGCCGGCAGACAAATTTCACTTAAATAATATTTTATGAATACATTAATTATAAAATTTAAAAGGTATAAGCTGAGAAAACAAAAAGGAGGGATCGAGTGGATGACATACAGATGATGATAAATCTGATATTTATTCGACAAAGACTAATTCGCACATAGATACGTGTCTGCATTTGAACAAGTCCAAGAAACCTTAATATAATAAAAATGTGGTTCCTGATGAGTTGGAGTAGGTGGAACAACAAAACACAGAAGCAGACACCCCAAAGCTAGCGCGCGTATGCTGAAAAGACCACGCATGAGTTAAATAAATATAGTAATTAGAACACCTATTGCATGGCTTGTCTTCTAGGTATAGGATGCCACATTTTCATTCAAGATGATTATGCTTATTAGGAGCAACGTGCGTGACTCTTCCTTATAACCATAAGAGGCCGCATTAATAGACTGAGCAATTGTAATCTAGAAAACAATATATGCATATACTTGACGAGGTAAATTAAATTAATTGACAAACTATCTTAAACCATATTAATGTTGAATTAGCATTCCAGATCTTGAATGCATTATATATATATATAAACGAACTTCTTTCTTTCTATATGCGTTTCAACAATGGCGCTCTCCGACATGGTTTCATGCTTTCTTCAACCTCGAAACATCCATCGACACCTTTCGATTCAATTCCTTATCTTCTTTTTATTTCTGCTTCCCCATGCTAAGTCATTTTCTTTCGACTTCCCTAGTTTCCAGCCAAATATGAAAAGCATACAATTCGAGGGTGATGCATTCCCGTCTGGTAATGGAGTTCTTGAACTCACAAAGAATCAACTCAATGGCCCCATCAATGGAAGTGTAGGTCATGCCTCATATAATGAAGCTGTCCGCCTCCGGGATTCAACAACAGGGAAGGTTGCCGATTTCACTACTCATTTCTCCTTTATCATGGACTCTTTGAATTCGTCAGATTATGGTGAAGGGATTGCCTTCTTCATCGCACCATTTGAATATCAAATGCCTAACAATTCCGGAGTTGGGTCTCTTGGACTGTTTAGTGCTGGATCCAATTTCAGTACTAACACCTCATTGAATAAAATTGTGGCAGTTGAGTTTGACAGTTTCAAAGACAGCTGGGATCCAAATGATAATCATGTAGGAATCAATGTCAATTTCATTGTCTCTGTGGCGAATGTCACATGGAAAAGCAGCATCAGGAATGGATCAAGAGCAAACGCATGGGTAAGTTATAACTCAACTACCCAAAATCTTAGTGTTTTCCTAACGTATGCTGATAATCCTGTCTTTGGCGGCAACTCCAGCCTTTCCCATAAAGTTGATTTGAGCGAGTTGCCAGATTTGGTTAGAGTTGGTTTCTCCGCTGCTACAGGTGATTACACAGAATTACATTCAATAAGTTCTTGGTCATTCAATTCAAGTTTGGAGGTCGGAAATCAAGTTAACAAAAACAACAAAGTGGGGTTGGGGGTTGGTTTAGGTGTGGGTTTTGGTGTATTGAGTTGTGGATTAGGTCTACTTTGGTTCATCTATTGGAGAAAAAGGGGTGATGGAGAAAATGAAGGTTTGGACGATGATGTCTTTATGGATGATGAATTTGAAAAGGGAACTGGGCCAAGGAGGTTCACTTATCGCGAACTCACTCATGCAACAAACAACTTTGCCGAAGGAGGGAAGCTTGGGGAGGGAGGATTCGGAGGCGTTTATAAGGGTTTCTTAAGTGAATCCAGTACAGAAATTGCTGTTAAGAGGGTCTCGAAAGGATCAAAGCAAGGGAGAAAGGAGTATATGTCAGAAGTGAATATCATTAGTCGTTTAAGACACAGAAATTTGGTTCAACTTATTGGTTGGTGCCATGCACAGGGTGAGTTCCTCCTCGTGTACGAGTACATGCCTAATGGAAGCCTTGATACTCATCTCTTTGGAGGAAAGATTATGCTAACATGGCCAGTTAGGGATAAGATAGCCCTTGGATTGGCTTCATCTTTGTTGTACCTTCACGAAGAATGGGAACAATGTGTAGTTCACAGAGATATCAAGTCAAGCAACATCATGCTGGATGCAAAGTTCAATGCCAAGCTTGGTGATTTTGGTCTGGCGAGGCTTGTAGACCATGAGTTGGGGTCACAAACAACTGTTTTGGCAGGCACTATGGGCTACCTAGCCCCAGAGTGTGTCACCACAGGCAGGGCAAGTAAGGAATCTGATGTCTATAGTTTTGGGGTGGTTTGCCTTGAGATTGCGTGTGGAAGAAAGCCAGTGGACCCAAGGGAAGAACCGAGCAAGGTAAGGCTGGTAGAGTGGGTATGGAATCTTTATGGAAAAGGCCAAATCCTTGAAGCTGTTGACAAGGGATTAAGCATGGAATTCGATGAGCAGCAAATGGAACGCTTGATGGTAGTTGGGCTATGGTGTTGTCATCCCGATCCCATTATCCGACCTTCAATAAAGCAAGTGATAAATGTTCTTAATTCCGAAGTTCCATTGCCTGAACTTCCCTCGAAGTTTCCGGTGCCAATGTATTCTCTACCTCCGGTGAATATGTCATGTTTATTCTCCGATACATCATTGGGTCACACAGGGTCAACGAAAAACCGGACAGAGTGTTCATGTAAGAGTTGCTCTACTTATTTGTCAAATACGTCAGCAGGTTCTGCAACAGCTCTTCTAAATTCGGGTGTCGATCATGCTTATAATCATGTTTAATAGATTTACTTCAATTAGGCCGCATTGATTTGTGTATTTTTCTTTTTCATATTCTCCAATATTAATTATCTTCATAGCAATTAGGATTTTAGCCAATCGAGTCATGTTGCTTAAAACTTTTATTAGTATCAGATTCTTCATTCTTTTGCCGCTAGTGAAGTTTTGATATATATGGTAGTACTGGCGCTCCAAAGACATTTTAATTTGTCTCCACAACGCCCTATACACAAAACAAACGTCCTAATTAGCCGATAACTTTATCCGTAAGAAATGTAGATGAAATTTTCAAAGTATCCCTGTGATTCCAATAAATCACCTACCAATTTACTTGAACAAATTGGTTAGATCTCAATAGTAGGATTGTTGAAATAAATCAAATTTTTGTTCAACACAATAATTGGTTTTGAAGGGAAATCCTTTAAGGAACTCTTTAAAGGTAAAACCCTACTGGGCAGCCAAACTCAGGAAAATCAATTTTATTATTTGAAAATCAATTACAAAACCTTTGCAACTTGACTCTCTTACTTGCCAAGACAAATGACCAGTTTATCTTCTACTGCAGTAGCAGCCAGAACCTCTGACGATTTTCAAATATTGTCTTTCCTTCTAGAACCCTAGGGCCTGAAGTCTAATCACTTAATCCTCTACACTTGAAGCACGATCACACTTAAGGAGAGATGAAAAACAAAGTGAAAATTATCAAGATAATTTTCCTTTCATAAGTACACGAAAATATATCTGAATGATCCTTAATCCAACTCCTTACAGAGTCATGAAAACGAATTCCTTTAAATATTAGATCTGGAAAGAGTCCCAGTTGAAGTAGGATTCTGTTGACACGTAGATTCAATCGCGAGTACGTTTCCTGACAGATTGCTAACATTTCACGATAATTCTTCTCTGTAGTTACTGATCTATATTCAGCTTCTGTTTTGGATAATTGCAGATCTTTTTTGAATTCGAATTTCACATTTACTGACATATCTAACCAACCTTAAAGACTTCTAGATAAACTTAATGTTGTTCAAGATAAAGTCAACAATTATTTTACATTCATTCAAATTCAAATTCAAACTTATAACTATAAGATAAACTTTATCATTTAGTCATCTAATCCTAGCCAACTTTAGCATTTACAGTAGAGAAACATGAAAACTTAAGGGGGAATACTGATCATGGTTGAATTGGTTGATCTTTGCAATATTTTGTATTTAGTATAAGAGAACTGTTGCATACACAAACAGATTATACAAAAATAAATTTACAAACTAATGTATATAGTTTTATAGCATTCGTTAGATCTACTTTATAATAAAAGTAACTTTACAATCTGTTGTATTACATCAAATTACATTAATTTGTGAGTTTATTAAGGGTTGGGATATATATAATATATGTTAGTAATAGATTTAATTCATTAGAAGGAATATTCGACTTGTATGAAGAAGATGGCTCTACAAGATCAAGGACCACCTTGTTTTAAAAAAAAAAAAAAAAAAAAAAAACAAAAAACAAAGTCAAGGACCACCTCACGAGTGATCATTAATTAATTGCTCGACATTTTCTTTACCTACCGAGTTTGAATATTAATTAATTTGCCATATTCCAAGAAAATAACCTGTTTTTTAATCTTTCTGAGTTCTTTTAAGATTTTGGATGGTCTATGTTGGTGTCCGTATGTTTGGTGTCCGTGTTTTGCATTTGTGCATATGACAACAAATAGCTCAAAAATACTTGTCTGCCGAGAATAGTAATATTAAATTGGTAAAAAATGATTAAAATAATATCAATTCTTTGTAAATTAAATCTTGTCATGCCAATGACGTACATGTTGTATCCTCCACAACGGCTCGTGTGAAATCAACATTTATCTAAAAAAATTAAATTGACCGGATGAGCTAATTAAATTAAATTTTATATTTGTCTCAATAGCATGCAAGTAAAAAGACTCAAAAGCACCCCCTAGTTTGAAAAATCCATCCCAAAATTCATCAACTTGGTCTCCTCCTCAAAAGTTATGGGACTCCACTGAAAAAATCTTGTAAGCCTTGGCAATTTTTTTTTTAAATAATTAATTAATTATTTATTTTAGATCCATTCACATATCCATAATAAAATGGAATATTTGATTAAACATATCAAGATTTTCTACAATTCTTTTATCCAAACATTTTTTATAATTTGGGGAGATATAGATATAGGTACATGAACTCATGGAGTTCAAATTGGGCCTAGAGCAGCATTTAATACAGTAGGATCATTATATACTTGCAGGTTGTCACTCCTTAATTAATATTTCGGCGCATAATTTTTTTTTTTTTTAAATGAAACTAATCTTTATTGCAATAAGAAGACTTACAACATCTCACTGATAATGGACTGACTATATTGAGGAAAATTTTTCAAATTGTACAAATCTTCATCTAGATTAAGAGCATCTCTAGCTAGATAATGTTACTGACCAATTAACAAAGGAATTTAGGATTCTCCTTGCATCCTCAATCAATAAGCCCCCTAAGCTCCAATATTAGCCTTGTCCAGCATATTCACCACCTACAACGCATCTCCCCCTAATATGATCTATTTAAACCCCATTTCTTTACAAAAACAAAATAATTGCTGCCAACAATGCACATGTTTTTGCAGTAAAAGAACTTTCAATTAAATTTTTAGGAGCTCTAAGGGTGCCAAGAACCTAGCCCTTAAAGTCCTTAGCAATCACACCAATGCCAATTCTACCATATGCATTTTTGATAGTTACATCCCGGTTTAGCTTGTAAACTCCCTTTGTTGGTTTCCGCCGTGTAGGTGGTGATTGAACTAGACTAGTTGGCCCCTTTTGGGGCAAGTTATTAGAGCTTTTAAATATCAACAGCTCATCACTTGCTTTCCTGAGAAAAAGAGTAGGATGCTTGAAACCTTTTCCATGTGTGAATTCATTTCTTCTTGCCCATATTAGCCAAGTGGTTATAGCAGCCTCCTCGAGCTCATCTTGCTCCAAGTTTTTAACCATATGGTTCCAAACATCTAGAAAATACTCACTGTGGCACACCATTTTTTGAATTTTTCTTCAACTTTGGCTCCAAACATCCGGGACTCAACCTCCCATTCGATGATTCACCTTCATTGATGGTCTCAATCTCTCTATGGAGGTGATAGGCTTGGTATCCACTTATTTTCTCAAATATTCACTCTTTGACCACTGCCAATTCTCTAGAACAAGCTTTCTTTAGTAGCTTCATACTGGCAAAAATACTCCTCCAAGTATAAGAAGGTCCATACCCCAGTTTAGCTTCCAACATATCCACATCTCAGTTTAGCTTCTAACATATCCACTGTAACAACCCCACCCAGATTTTTTTTAGAGATTTAAATGCAAATATTTTGATATTTCGATTTCTCATATTATTGTATAACCCTCTTATTGTTATTATTAGTATTATTATTTTTATTGGGTTTTATGACATTAATAAGTTGTTTATTTTTTTTATACGGATTTTATTATACCTATTATTTTAATTATAATTATTAAAATTTATTTTAATAATAATCTTTCTTATGTAGCTTAAATATTTTGAGACCTTTCATCATCTTTCACGCCTTTTTCTCAAACGTTCTTTTTATATATAAATTTTTATACGTCTCTTTCCGTCGTATTATTTCTTTTCTTTTTCATTTCATATTTTGCAACCGTTTTAAGTCGCATATCTCAGTTTGAATCTAAACACGTTTCTTCTTGCAACCGACGTACTTACGCAAAGGAAAAACCCTACAAGACTCATTTTTTACCCACGTTCAGCCTGTGATGCACGACCTCCCCATGAACTACCTCGGTTTAGCCACCACTGTCTATATATATAGATCCAGTTATGTTCATCTTCTTGAGGCTCTTCGGTTGCCGCTCAACCTCCCGTTGAATCGAGTGGAGAAAAAGAGCCCCAGCTCTTTCCAACGAACGAGCGGATGCACTCAAACCGTGGAGGACTCTCGTCGTCATCACTGCAAACTATCACGTCTCTTCCAGCTCGAGCCACTTGCTTCTCCAGAGTCCACCACAGAAGACGTCGGAGCACCACCACCACTACCAAATCATGCCGGTGCTAGCTCATGGACCACCGCGGCCCCAAACTTCTCACTGTGGAAAGTTATCTCATTGAAATCTCTGGTGTAGATCCAAGGCATAGGTGGTAGGGCTCTGAGATGTTTCATTAGCTTCCAAATGTCTCCCCTCTTAGAAGTGTCTGGATAACCATAGAACCCTGTGAACATCCATGTGGGTCCATTTTCAATCTCCTAAGCTGTTGCACTTATATGTCATCTCGTATAGATGCAAATATTGACATTCCTATTAGATTTCCGCATTCGAGCAAGTTTGCTATTGCAGCCCACACTTTCAACAACAAGACAACTATCAAACCTTAATATCCTCCACACTTCTTCCATATGAGTCTTAGAGCATTTGGTTTCCACCATGAACACCATGTTGGGCACTTTTCCTTAGTCAAAAGACTAAGCAATTTGACTGTTCGAGTGTTCCCAAGCCCTCAGAAGTTTCACACTAACAGACTCATTGATGTGGGTAGGGCTGGAAACCAACATCTACCAGTATATTGGTAAACTGCTCATCCTCATCCAACATCCATTTGCTTTTCTTGGAAATGGAAAGATTCCTCCCCCCCCCCCCCCCCCTCTTCTCACCTTTTTGCTACCAGGCTTAGGATTCACTTGGGAGACTTGTCCTATGCTCATGTTTGTGCAAGCATCTAGATTCATAGCTTATTTATCATGTGTCCTCCTCTTCCACTTAGTAACCTTATCTGAACTGGTCTTGTTTTGATAATTCTTCTTAATCATAATCACCTCACTAGTGTTGAGTTGATTGATATTACCCTGGTTAGCTCTTTGGTAATAGATATATATATTACCGATATATATATATCTATTATATTATAAAAGTGGCTATCGGCATGTGAACATGAATTTACAGTAATTTTTGTTTGACATTTTATTTTCCATTTATGCCCCTATATAGCTGGTTATTATTACAGTTTTGTCCATAGCTCTTGTATTTTACTTTCAACTTGTGCCCTTCAATGAGTGACCGTTATTACGGTTTTGCCCCTGGTTATTCTCGTTGTCATTAGAATTCTTCTTCTTCCTTCTAATTTTAGGCATCATGTTGATTATCTTTGAGTCTAAATAACATAAACAATTTTGGGTTATCTTCGAGTCCAAATAACATAATCAATACACATAGGCATGAGAAAAAAACAAACCAAACACAATCTATAACATATGCCTAGATCTAGATAAATTGGTGCTGAGAGGATGTAACAAACACAAGTTGCTTCTTCAGATTTTATGAAGGGTGGCTTAAGGAGTTGGTGGAATACCAACCAAATAGAGAGGATCAAAGAGAGAGAGAGAGAGAGAGAGAGATGGAAGAGAAAAGTTACCCTAGATTTTTTCGACATTGTCGGCAACAAAGGCAGCGGCGATGATATGTTGCAATGACTAATAGTTGCGAGACAGAGAAATGACGATGAGCAACAAAGGGAAGAGAGAAAGAGACAATTTGGACAAATAGAAGAGGACATTGGTGGAGGAGAGGAAGAAGGAGAAGGAGAGAGACGGAAAGAAGAGAAAAAATTTTTATGATTGGAAATAGGGCAGTAATGCAGAAAGGGAAGATAGAGAGATAGAAGAAGGGGGAAGACTTTCGGTGCAGGAGGGGCAAGAAGGGGAAGGGGAGAGAGAGAGAGAGAGAGAGAGTGGAAGGAAAAAAAAGATTTAGCCGTGTTTGGATACAGAAACGGTTTCATATCATCTTATCTCATCTCATCATTATAATTTTAAAAAATTCTCACAAAAATATAATAAACAATTCAATTTTTTTAAATCCCAAAATATGAATAATAATATTAAAAAATAATATTGTAACAATATTTTATTTAATTTTCATCTAAAATTATCTCATCTCATTTCGTTATCCAAACTTAAGATTTTAATTTTCTTATATAAATGGCGTCGCATAGGATGGAGGGCTAGGCTTGTGTGAAATGTAGGGGCGGGTGGTTGGGTTTCTTATGTTAAGTTTTGGACTTTGCATTTGGAAAAAAAAAATGTCACTTTATAAATTGGCCCATGTAAAAAAATTATTCTAAAAAATACTAACTCTTGATAAAATTTTATGAAAAATACTATACTCTTGAAAAAACCAACTTTAAACTTAGGCAATCTGTTATTTTCTTCCGTTTTAAATTCTGTGATTATTGAATTTATTTGTTACATTTTAGTATTAGACATTATATAGCTTTTGCTTCTAAGTATTTTACATGTGATTAGTTACAAATTTAGAATTAAAAAGTGCTCCTATTTTATTAATGTTTTTTTTTTAAGTTATCAAAAATTAACTTGTGTAAATCCATGACTTTTTGTTTAATTTTTAATTTTTAATTTTTAATTTTCTTTTTTTAACTTTGTTCGACTATTTTTCTTCATTTCTTCATATCTCATTAACTGTCAATTTTATTCTGCCCTTACTAGTGTGTGTATTATATACACACACATATATGAATAATGTCTATATTGTCATGGATTGTGCAAGTGTCACATACTTTTTTTGAAAAAAAATGAGATCTATCATTAAAAAATTAAGTTTTTCATATAGATCCTATATTTACAAACTTTTCAAAAAGAATGCACAAACAGCGCTTAGGCACTTGATGACTGCAAATATCATTTCTTTATATTATATATATGTGGTACGTTAGACAATTCTTTTTATACTAACTAAATTATGTTCTACACATACAAGATTTATAAGGTGGCTTTATACTTATTTTATAGACCTAACATATAACTTCTATATTATCTATATATAATATATATATATATGATATATTTTTTTTAATACAAATCCTTTATTTTGTGTTTTGTTCGGGCTGCGACGCCTTATTTATTTTACTTTTTATTGTTGAGAGAAAGTACCAAAGAGTTCTGCAAAAAGAAAAAGAAAGCGAAGGGATAGGTATAAGGAAAAGGACTAACGGATAAAGTACACAACAGTGATAAAGAAACTAGGCTAACCAACTGAACCAATTGGTGAAAGTTACCGAAAGCTAGAACTCTGGACGTACAAATTGATCAATTGTTAGATCATGAGCTCCCTTTTAAAAGAGGCATTAATAACCTAAAAGAATGGTGATCTTATTTAAAGATGCACACGAAGCCACATAACAAAGCAATTAAAGGTGAGCAACATAGATGGTCATGGTCAAAAGACACAGCTTATATTATGCATATGCTTAACCTTTTACTCTTTGTCCTCAACTTCCTTTTACTTTAAATTTTCTAAATGTTTATTCTAGCCTAGCTATCCTTGCCTTGACGAGATTGAAAATATGGGAAAGTTCCATATTTTTTTAATCTAATGTTTGTAATTGTTAAACACACTTGTATTCCTTTTTATGTAAGAGAAAGATAAGGATACATGATCATGATCAAACATGCACCTAAAGATAAACATAATATGCAAGAGATAAAACATTAACATTATCTGCTATCATTAGAACAAATATATATATATATATATATATATACACACACATACATACATGTACATGATTTATATAGTCTTACGGTGTGCAACTCTCGAATAGTATTTTTGAAAAAGAAAATAGATAAATCTGAGATCCACATAAAGAAATTCACTTTTTAATGGTGGATCACACTTTTTTCAAAATGAATACATGAGTCTTGCACACCTCAATAATATATATATATATATATTTAATATATATATATATATTATTGTGAAAGCGATGACATAAAAGTGAAGGCAATGCAAGAAAATAAGTAATCACACGACACGAAACTAACGTGGTTCAACAAAGTGCCGACGTTTATAGAGTTGCAGAAGATTTTATTATCTTGAAGAATGATAAAATACATCTTGGGATGAAATTATACAGATCCAGACAGTCATACTATCATAACATGCATATTTATAGAGTTACACGACGAAAATCCTAATGCTTCAATTATCGTCTCATTCTCTTGAGCGAGATGTCAAGCAAACTCTCTGTCTGACGTTCGCTTGAGTGACATATCGAGCAAGTGTCGAGCAAACTCTCTGCTTTGAGATTTGTTCGAGTGATTTGTCACGCAACTAACATCAAGCAAATTTTCTCTCTGGCGATTCTCGAGTCATAAGAGGGTCAAAATTTTTTCACGATATCTGCCCAAGCCTTGTTGAAAACCCACCAAAAAATTGTAACGAATCCTTCTCCAATCGGTTTATAATCAAATCCACTCACCACAATAATAAACCAAGCTATACAAACCGAACATATGTATGTATGTATGTGTATTTGTATTTTATATTATATATTTGAAAGGTTTCAAGCTAGTGCTCAACGCACGCCAGGGTTGAGCCCATACTCCAATGTTCTTCCTTTTGCAATCGCTTAGATTAATTATACTCCACTGCGAAGCGTACATTTATAATTGCTAGGTTGAGCCCGCAAAACAATAAGAGTGCATGCCTGCCTAGCTAGTTAGCAAAAATGCATGCAGGTGGCGCCGTCCCACTTCTCTCCACTATTTTCTGTCATTTTCATGGAATAATTCCTGCTAGTAAACCCACCATGTAAATAATGAGAAAGCATGCAGTACCGGGAGATTCAAGAGTTGAATGAACCAAAAGTTCACGGGAGGAATTAGGTCGACTCGTCCTCGTGACAATGCAGTGACAATACCCACATTATTCTCCTTTCGCTGAAAGCTGGTACCGGCGGCCTTGTTCTTTGTGTGTGTCACAAGATAATACAAAGGGAAAGAACTCCACATGATGGTGGATTTGGCCACGTCCTTTTGTGATACTTGTGGTTGGGTTTCGCGGGTAGCTTTTTCAATGCACAGTATACTACTTTGTCAACTGAGAAAACTGATTGACAAGTTAAATTAACACGCAAAAACTCCGGTTCAAATCTGTCAAAGTTGGTGTAAGTACTATATATATATATAAATATATATATATATATATATAATATAAGATAAATGATAATTACAATCGTGAATATGTAAATACTGTGTAATTATTTTAAAATAAATAAATAAATACTGAACTCAATTTTTTTTTCAAAATAATTGTACCTTGCTATACGTAGCATGACTCCATATATAATATAGGCCTACACACACACACATATATATATATATATATATATATATATAATTCCGATGTTTCCAAACAACAAATATATATTTGTCAAAGCACGTAAGTACCGTTTCCACTTATAATTAACTACTAAAATTGTCAAAAGGTAGCATACGTCAGGATAATTAACTACTCTAATCATGTGATAGTTTTTCTTAGGACTAAATTGCCCTTCTGTATAGTACATTTAAAATATTGGACTCGTCCCTCAAACGAAACCGTGAAAGCTGGCTAGCATTTCCCATAAACATATATAAATTAACTGAACTAAAACATTCGACATTCTAAGATCGAAGAGCAACATAGAAAAGAAGCGGCGCCAGTCCTTCCTTTGATGCAGTTATTTATATGTCATTTACTTGGCATTATAAAACTCTGCAAGTCTTTGATGCTATCGATCAGGTTCCAAACATATTTTAGATGCATTTATAGATGCATTTTGGCATTTATTACAGGTAAATCCATGCTCCTAGCTAGGACTAATATAAAACATATCTGACATTGGGGTTGTTTCTGTTGTTCCTTCCGAAAGAATTTCATGTTCTTAATTTGTTACCCAGAATTTGTGGTTTTCATGGTTCTCATCATCATGAAATTGATATTTCAGGTCAATATGGAGATCAGGGCAAACTGGAGTAGGCAATGGGGTTCTCTAGTTGGCTGCAGCTCAGGAGCCGTGATTCTACTGCTGTTCTTCTTCTTGCTTGTTGATCGTTCTGAGAAGACCTTAGTTAGGTTCTTCCTCATCTTTTGCTCCCTCTATACTTGCTACAACCTGCTTGTAATAAACCAATATTACACAAATGAGAGAGAGAGAGAGAGACTGTCGGACGGCGGAGTTTGCATTACTTTAAGAGTGCAGAGCGACTCTTCTTCTGCATAAAACTCACAGCAGCATCAAAATACTCATGAATTAAGTGCATTAGAAAAATTAGTTGAGTCCTTTTTTATTCTCTCTTATACTTTTTTCTTTCCCTTTCTTTCTTTGTTTCTTTCTTGTATTTTCATTTTTGTCGTTATTGCGTATTGGCTTTATATTTGGATTTCATTAGGATTCTCATCACGATCAGTCTGTGTCGACATTTAGTGCAGTAAAATGTAACAAAAAACATTTATATGTGCGTGAGATAAAAGACGAAGCTGTTAATGATGATGTTTCAGCAAGTTCACATGCATGCTTACATGAAGCAAAGGACTGCGAATCTGTGACTCTACAGTAGATGTCCCCATTACTGTGCCATGTCTTTTCACCTTCACTGGATACTTTTGGCATTTCAAAATCAGTTCACCTCGTTTTCTGGTGGAAAGAAATTTATGTGCTTAATTTTTCATGGGACTCGAGATGCATATATGCCTTTTGAGTTCACAATGAAACCGGATTCGTCCATTCATTTGACCTGAGGTTTGCTTCACATTCCGAGTGCCCTTCAACTCAAGGCGCGTGATAATTAATTTATATATGATGATGCAGGAGAGTTCTATGGAACGACGGTCAAGATTCTCATCCTGACGTGAAGCTCTATACTGACAATCCCCAACAGGTAATAAAGGCTTTAACCCTTCGTTTTTTGTTTTTTTGGCTTTTCTCTAGTTTTAATTATCGTACGTGAAACCAACATTCTTACAAAATCAAAATCTTAAAGGTACCCTGTTTCTCAATTTCAATCCTAAAATTTTATAAATACTGATTAGATAACTCGTATCAGGTGGTGGTGGACAATGGCCTCCTGCAAGTAAATTTCTCTAGACCAGATGGTCATGTCTTGGGAATAAAGTACAATGGTATCGATAATTTACTTGAAGAACGTAATAGCAGAGAGGATAGAGGGTACGTACGTACAAGCATTCCCCTACATTTTAAAGTCATAGTTTTTTTGAGCCATTTGCCTGGAAACTACAAAGCATGCAAGCCAGCTTATACATCATTTTCCCCTGAATATTGTGCTTATTTTAGCTTTGTTCGAAAAAAATCAAACACGTTCAGGTATTGGGATGTGGTTTGGAATGAGCCAGAGGGTCGTGGTACTGGGATCTTCGAGAGGTATGTAAATCTTCTTTTCCCTGACCATTACTGGCCTGCATGAATTTGGTTGAAAAAAATGTAGACGATGGACGTCCCAACTATTTGCAGAGTAGCAGCAACAAAATTCAGGATTATAACTGAGAGAGAAGACCAAGTAGAGCTTTCATTTAGCACGACATGGGACGTCTCGCTCCGGGGACGGAAAGTTCCCTTGATCATAGACAAAAGGTATATATTATCAAGGGGTGAATTTAGAATCAGGAAGATGTAACTTTTGTGCAGAGCGATATATCAACCTGAAAATGATCAACTTTGCAGGTACATATTGCAGCGTGAAATTTCTGGATTTTATTCGTACGGAATATTTGAGCGTCTTGAAGGATGGCCGGCGGTGGAGATTCCTCAGATTAGAGCTGTTTACAAGCTCCAAAAGGACAAGTACTACTTATAAAAGATGTTTCATTTGATTTTATGTAAAATATACTTGGCAAAATGATTTTAAGTTGACGGCAGTAGAGAAAATCAATGGTCAGATTTCACTTCATGGCTGTATCGGAGGACAAGCAGAGGATCATGCCAATGCCGGAAGACCGCCTCAAGGGTCAAGCCCTCGCCTACCCGGAGGCTGTTCTTTTGACCGATCCAACAGATTCTGAACTTAGAGGAGAGGTACACTACTTTCGGTTCATCCTCTCTCGTCTAAACACAAACATTAAAAACTTGAAAAAATTGAGGGCCAATTCATTTCACAAAATGGGTTACGTAAGAGAGAATTATTTATTTATTATAAATATTTTTAAGACCTTATTCACAATCATTGTGATATTATTCTTCAATATCTTTCTTTATATGAAGGCTATCATTTTTTTCTAATCTTTGTCACAGGATAAGTAGAGTAGGGCCTCATTCATACTATGACATGCTCTAATACTTTGAAAAAAGAAGAAATTTATGAATTTAACTCATCTCATAAAACTGATTTTACAAAATAAAATTGTTTATTTCTTATAAATATACTTAAAAATTTTATATATACAATATAAAATTATATCTCAACAAAATATTTCTCTTCGAAAATTTGTAATTTGCATCATTTTGTTTGTCTTTTCCTTTCATATCTATTATATCTTTTTGAAAATATATATCTTCATGCATCTTAAGTAAAAGGCATACATCTTTTGTGATGATTTATTTCTTTTGGAATGTCCTTTCGGACTCGGGAAATTTCTTGGAGGACCCGTGACACAAAACTGTGGGGAACTCTGCATGCAGGTGGATGACAAGTACCAATACTCGTTGGAGGACAAAGATAACAAAGTTCATGGGTGGATATCAGCTGATCCACCTGTCGGATTCTGGATGATAACTCCCAGTGATGAGTTCCGTACAGCGGGACCCATCAAGCAAGACCTCACCTCCCATGTCGGCCCCATTACCCTTGCGGTAAGTCCACCCACTCCCATCCTATATTTTTTTCAAGGTATATCAAAGTTTATTACCCTAAATTTGAGAGAGGTATTTAAATAAATAATATTAAATATAGTTTTACAGTATATATGTTTCTAATATTTAATATAAAAATAAGTAGCGTTTCTTCTTTAAAAAATAGCATTACTCTTTTTTAAAATCTTAATTATATTTAGATTTTATTATAGTAGAACAAAAATTAAATAATATTTGGAAATTACATAACCGGAGTTTTTCTGTCTAGATGTTTTTGAGCACCCACTACGGTGGGAAGGAAACAGAGATGAAGTTTGAAGAAGGAGAGGCATGGAAAAAAGTTTTTGGCCCTGTATTTGTTTATCTTAATTCTGTTGACAATGGAGAGAATCCCTTGGAACTTTGGGCAAACGCCAAAGAGCAGGTATTAAGTTCTTGTTTATTTTTGTGAAATGAGATAAAAATTAAATAAAATATTGTTAAAATATATTTTTTAATATTAATTTTATTTTAAAATTAAAAAAAATAAATTATTTATTTTATTTTATATAAAAATATAAAAAAATTATAATTATTGGATGAGATAAAATAAAAATAATTGTGATGATTTTATTTCTCAAGTTCGGCTGTTGTTTTCCTTCAACTTATTTTGCCAAAGTATTATATATAATTAATTTCACTCAGATTTTTGTATTTTCAATAGATGCTGATTGAAGTGGAAAGCTGGCCTTACGATTTCACTCAGTCAGAAGATTTCCTTTCTGCTGATCAGCGTGGAACAGTTTCTGGTCAATTGCTAGTCCGTGAACCGTATGTCACTTAGCTATTTTTTTTTTTTTTTTTTTTTTTTCAATTTGTTTTTAGAATACACGCCATTCACGTCATATAATCTTATTTATATATATATATATATATATATATATATATATATATTAGGTATGTGAATGAGAGATTAATGTGGGGGCAATCTGCATATGTGGGCTTAGCGGCTCCAGGAGAGAAGGGATCATGGCAAAGGGAAAGCAAGGCAATTACTTTATGCTGCATAAATTTCCATTAAAGAGAAGGTGATTAGATTAATCTATTAATGAAGTGTAGTTTTCTTTAATCTTTATGCTGCAGGGATATCAATTTTGGAGTGAAGCTGACGAGCAAGGATATTTCATAATTAAAAATGTCAGACCAGGGGATTATAATTTGTATGCATGGGTCCATGGTTTCATTGGGGATTACAAAAATGATACCCAAATCACCATCACACCAGGTAAGAGTCTCTACCATCTAACTCATTAATTACTAAGTCATCTACTAGCTAACACATTAACTAATAACTACCAAGTCAAAAGGTTGTTATTTTTGTAGGTTAGGTAGCCTGTAATTTTGTCATGGTTGGGGTTGTTAGGTTTTATTTTCTTTGAATAATAAGATTATTGTGTGTATTTTATCTTGTAAGTTGACTCTTGTGAACGTGGAAATACTTTAATCATAAATTATAAAATTAAATTCATAAATTGATATGATTTAAATTGCGTTTAGATGTTGAACTAAATTGAATTGAGTTAAGATTATAAAATATTGTTAGAATATTATTTTTTAATAATTTGTGTTGAGATTTGAAAAAATTATAATGATGAATTTAGATAAATTGAAATGAATTTAGTAACCAAGCGAAGCCTTAATGTATTACGTTATATTGTAAAATTAACTTTTTTATAAAATAAATTTAATAAATCACGTAGAACCACTTTAATTTATAAATTTACAACTACTTTTATGATTATGATACTTCTCATGTACAATTAATTTCCATTTTGTTTTAAACAAAAACACAATAATAATTAATTAATAAGCGCCAAGTTAGAAAAGACTGAAATTGTCGACAATTTAGATATGGTACAACTGCCAACAACCGTTGAAAAATGTGCAAATAACACCCATTAAGGAAATGATGCGACAACTTAAAAAGATACAACATTTTGGAACATTTTGAAAAATCAAGCAACAATTATTATTAATGTTGTTGGGAAAAAAATCTTTAGAATTGCATTCAGGTGACGACTTCATTAATAATGTTCCTTGAAAATAATTATTTCTCAACAAATTCTACCGAAATTTTTATTATGGATGGTCGGAGAATTTAGCGTATATGTTTGGATTAATTTCTGAAATTACTTATATATATATATATATAAATGCAATTACTTGGTTTTGGTTATAATTAATATATAGCGATGGCATGCATCCATTAATATTGCATGCAGGCTGTGAAATCAAACTGGATGTATTGGTGTACGAGCCTCCAAGACATGGTCCGACTGTGTGGGAAATTGGCATCCCCGACCGCACCGCCGGAGAGTTCTATGTTCCTGATCCATACCCGACACTCATGAACCGATTGTACAACAATCACCTAGAAAAGTTAGTCACACAAACATACATATATATATATATATAAACACTCATTTGATCATGATGTTTATATATACTTGTTCACTCGATCGCAGGTTCAGACAATATGGTTTATGGGAACGGTATGCAGATTTATATCCCGATCAGGATCTCATCTACACCATTAACAATGGCGATTATCATACTGATTGGTTTTTCGCCCACGTCACGAGGTATATATATGAGTCGTATGTCACATTCTTTTATCATCCTTTAACGAGGTATTAATTTTTTATTAATTTATAAATAATTTAATAACATGTCTGACAAATGAAAATATGATAATTAAAAATTTATAAGATTTATAATTCGCTGCAAGAAAATTATTTATTTATAATTAATTATTTTTTATTAAAATGAATATAATTTCATCGTAAATAGTTATTATTATTACAAATAATCTGTCATATATACTCGTTTTTTTTTATTTTTTATTTTTTGTTAATGATATTATTCTTGTCCTTTGATATTAATATATATTTTATTGCACGCAGAAATGTTAATAATCGTACATACGAAGCAACAACATGGCAGATCGTGTTTGGACTAGACACTGTGAACGACAACGGCAATTACACACTGCAATTAGCATTGGCTTCAGCGCAAGATGCTGAATTGCAGGTTTGACCCACAAAATTTTAGAGCTTAATTTTTCTCGAATTTTGGTTCTAATTATTTTGGGTTAATATATATATATATAAATATATATAATATTAATAATTTGATTAATGGGGTTCTCGTGATGATTGGTTTATAATTTGTAAGGTTCGGTTCAACGAGTTGGGCGGTGCCAACCCTCCTCACTTTTCAACAGGACCCATTGGTGGAGACAATGCCATCGCAAGGCACGGAATCCATGGCTTATATTGGTTGTATAGCATTGATGTAGGAAACAGTCTTCTCCAAATAGGTAAAAATACAATCTATCTCACACAGTCAAGGAGCATAAGCCCTTTTCAAGGGGTCATGTATGATTACCTTCGTCTTGAAGGGCCTCCTCAAGATCAATAGTACTGAATCTACTGATCATGATCGTCTGAATTGAAATAAGAATATCTTAGATCTTGCAGCTTACATTAAAATGATATATATATATATATATATATATATATATATATAGATAGATAGATAGATAGATAGTGATCTTTGTATAATTTTAGCCATAAGTTCGAACAACATTTTTTGCTACATTTTGTAAGCACAAGTATCATTGAAAAAGTTCTAATATTAATGCTATGACTAATTAATTTAGCAAAAGCATCTTAAAGCATGCGCGCAGAATCTCAACAAGGGGTAAAAAAAACCCGAACTGAATCGAACTAGTGGGTCTGGTCAAGTTCTAAACCAGTTTGGTCCAGTGCAGATTTCATTTTTCTCAAAATGGTCGAAATCGGTCTGATTCTAATTTTATTTTTTCTAACACTAGACTGAACCGGACCGGACCGGTTCATATACATATAATTTTAAATTTTTTTATATATAATTATATAAAAAATAATTTTGTATTATATGTTAAATTACTAATTAATATAACATTAAATTTTAAAATCTTTTATAAATAAATATATATTATCACTATAGTCTATGTTATTAGTAGTTATACTAATACTATACGACTATATATTATAATATACTATAATATATCACTATATTATATATTATAATATATCACTATAGTCTGTAATACAATTATAATATATAGTACCAGTTTAGAGTTGTAACAAGTGTGGTATCGGTTTTTCAAATTTCGCCAGTTCGGTTATAAAATGTCTAAAATCATACCGAATCGGACTTGTTACACCTCAAATCTCAACCTTTTGGCAACATCACCATTAATCCAATAAGCAGAGAAAGATTTATTGTTTGGTTCTAGGGGAACTGATCAGGGTAAAAGAAGGCGAATCTTTCATCAGGAAAATGCTTGGGGAGGGACGCATGGTGTGGAATTTTTGTGAGAATAAAAAGTTGAAAGTTCCAAAATCAGAATTATTATAATATAATTAACCTCAAAACACAAATAGATTTTATGCTAAGTACATGTTTGGGATTGCGGTAGGAAATATAGCTTATGGCTTTAGGGCTTATAACATATAACTTAAGTAATAAGTTTTACTATTAAAAAGTTATTTACTGTTTGGTAACTATATGTTTAAAACACTTTCAAATATGTTAGGTTTGTTTGGAAACAAATTAAAAGTGCTTTCTAAAGTAGAAATTATTTAAATTTTTTATCATTTACTTGAAAATTTAAAGGTTGTAATTATCTTAAAGTTGTATAGGTATTTTCGTCCATTGACAGTTTTTTTAAATTCGAATTACGTTTTCCATTATCCGGAATAGCATGTTTTTAAATTTGTCTTTATGGTATTTATCCAATGTGAGCAAGAGAAGAGAGCCTTAGCCCCAATGGCTTCCATTTCATTCTCTAAATAATATTATGACCTTAATATAACTCAAGAAAATTCTCCTCTCTAGCGAAATAGTGCAAGCAAGTCACGGCCATGATCGAGAGCCAAGACGTCATGGACCACCTAATTGACTCTGCCTCTCTCGCTAATACGAACTCATTGGAAATGAAACTACTTCTCTCAATCACAAAAAACTCGGTTCAACAAACTTGCAATGTGACATGGTAGAATGATTGCTTCATGGTTGGATCATTGATATTCTTTTTGAAAAATTGCTTCATTTGGTCTTAGGCTTCAAGACCTCTCATCAAGTTTGGCATGCCCTTCTAGAGGATTATGCCTAGGATTTCAAAGAATGGGAATTTTAGCTTACCAAGCAGCTAACCAACATGAAAATGAGGCATTACCATCACTGCAAGATCATCTTTGAAACTAATTGATAACTTGGTTGCAATTAGATGGTGGTGATCAGTGACGAGATGAAGGTTTTTTCTTTCCTCCATAGCCTCTGTAAGGGGAGGCCCCTCTAAGAGAGGGGCTCAGACCCAAAGATGCCCAAGCCCCCCCCCCCTCCCCCAATGGGGACTGGGGTAGGTCAGGAGCCTAGACTGAGCTGTCGCGTTCCGAGCCCACGATCATAGGGCCATCTTGATAAAGATTTGGCACCAAGCTTGGCCACGCCAAGTAGCCCATCATAAGGCAATATTGCCTAGGGGCTTAGAGAACTACCGAGCCCTGCCATGAGGTACATTGCAGATAATCACCGCAGGACGCAGCTGGTTGGGCACACCAGGCGTGAGACAAGTTGCATTCATTGCACGCCAGGGAACCTAGCACGCAACGACGTGTTGCCAGAAGTACCATAGAACGCTAGACCACAACCTGACCCAGGCATGACCTAACACCCCACGATCTCCCTCAGCAGTTGAGTACAAACAGTCATTGGCCCCCCACGAGAAGGCTCTCTGAACCTTTACAACTCTTCCAGTTAACTTAGATCACTTCATCGCCCTAATATTCACTACTGACTTTGGAACCCGGACGTCACCAAAGTCTTTTCTTCTTCTCAACTGCAGGTCTAGGGAGTTTGGCTGCTATGGAATTGCTCGGGCTGTGAACACAACATCAACCATGACGCCATCTGTGAGACTTTTTTCCATAAAAGTGTGTATTTCGCATGCCGACAGCAACTCAATCCCAAACTACGGGAGGGGAGGGAGGAAAACTAGTGTAAAGAAATGGAAGCAGGACTCGTCGGGATGGAGGAAACGATAAGGAAGCAGATGGAGGAAACTGGGACACTTTGCCAGGACAACGTGGCGCTCATGTGGACCAACAAGGAACTAGTTGGAGGAGGAGAACCTGGCGACAACCAGGGGAGAAGTTGCGGCGGGTCCCTGCGAATATCGCAGTAGAGGAGGAAAGTGAATGGGCACGCCATCCACTATAGACCAGCTACTTGTCAGCATCGACCTCCCATACAGTGCGGAAGCTATGGCGGTACCACTCTCGCCTAAGTAAGATACCCCAGATGGAAGTGTGTGACGGGTTCAATGACCCACTAGAGCACCTAAAGAAGTTTAAGGCCCACATGACCTTGTTTGGCTTCCCAAGAGAAATTGCTTGCTGAGCCTTCCCACTAACGTTGAAAGGAGTTGCTCAGGCCTAGTTCAAGTCTTTGTCGACTGGGACTGTGGAAAGCTTCGACGAGCTAGCTCGCCTCTTCATGACGCAATTCATGGCAAGCCGAAAGAGGGGATACCCAGCTCTTACCTCCTAGCACCCAAACAACAAGATGACGAAAGTCTGAAGTGATATCTCTCATGGTTCAATCGGGAACGCATGACCACTAACGACCAAGATGAGAAGATCACCTTGGCAGCCCTTTTGGGGGGAATCTGGCCTAGGAATCCATTTGTGGCTAAGATAGTGTAGAAGATCCCCCACCACGTTAGGGGAGTTTATGGACCGGCCAGATGGATTCATTAATACGGAAGACACCATCAAGGCCTTAACGGCTCCGCGACAGTCCGAGATGGAGCAAGCAAACCAGAAGGCGGCGGGGAGGTCATGACTGCAAACGGGGAACAAGAGGAGCACCAGATACGAAGAAAATGGGAGAAAAACCAACCTGGCCACGTGGGATGTTGCATGCTCACGCAAGTTTGGTAGTAGAAGGAGATTGGCAACAGAGCCCTTGAAGAGAGCCACCCTGGGATAGAGAAGGCCACCAGTACTGTGAGTACCACATGACTAATGGATATAGCACTAGAGATTGCTATGTCTTGAAAAGAAAAAGGGAGGAAGACTAATGGAACTGGAGGTGCCAGTCAGAGGACCTAGAAGACGGGCACGGAGGGGACCGTCAAGGCCCGTAACAGGGTGCAAGCCCAAGAAGGCGGGGTGTGAGGAACGAAGCCCGAAGGAGCCCCCCAACGGAAGATAGACCCATCAAAGAGATCTGCACAATTACTAGTGGATATGCAGGAGGAAGGGTCACTTTGTTGGCCCAAAGGGCATATGCTTGGTGGGCACGCTAGTTCACCACAAGAGAATTACAGTCAGGACACTGCGGCGTCCAAGGAGCACCACGATAACCTTCGGCGAAAAGGATGAAACGGGAAATTTAGAGCCAGCCCTTCCATTAGGTAAGTTAGGCAATTGCCTAAGGCCTCTAATGGAAGAAGGCCCAAAAAAAATATATATATATAAAGTAGAATTATTAAAGAACACATATATACCCAATAAAAAACTTTAATTAACTCAATGAGAATGAGAATATAAAGAAATCAAATAGATATTATATCGTTATTAATTTTTAAAAGTATCACATATAATAATTATTTGACCTATTCTCCTTCTAAAAATACACTTCTCTTTTTTTATTATTAGTTTAATATATAATTAATGTGAAAATTTTAAACAGCAAAATTTAATTTTTCAGTGTTCATAAAAAATTTTTGTATAATCATTTGAAGAGGCAAGGGCCCACTTTTTTTCAAATGTATAAGTTGTTTTTAGAACTTTATTAACAATAATGTTTATAATTGTATGTAACAGTCTAAAGTACTTGTAAAACTAGGTTCGATAAAATTCTCTCTAAATAAAAAATTTTCTAATAAAGATTAAGTTAGTTATTAATTGAAAATGTGGTATAAAATCTTAATCAATAATTTTACTTTACAAAACAATAGGAATTATTTCTAAATAAAATTAAAATATGAAAATAAAAATAAATTTATTTAATTTTACTTAAAAAAAAAAAAGCCACACTCAAAATTTTAGCCTTAGGTCCCGGAACGTATTGAGACGACCCTCGAGGGAATAATCCACTCGCACGATGATGCGTTGATGGTAACGATGCAAGTTGCAAACTTTACACTTGAAAGATCCTCATCGATAACGATAGTTCGACAGACATCCTGTTCTGGAAAGCCTTTGTCAAGATGGGGATTAGTCCAAACTGATTGCGCTCGGCCCCTATGTAGCTCAAAGGTTTCACAGGCGACATTGTTCAATCGATGGGGGCCATCACTCTATTCGTCCTGGCAGGAAAGGCACCCAGGACCGCCGCAATCATGACCGATTTCTTGGTCGTCAAAGCCTTATCCTCATACAATGCAATACTGGGACGCCTCACTCTGAATAGCTTGGGGGCGATGACGTCCACCTACCACCTCAAAATGAAATTCCCAACCAACTTAGGGGTGGGCGAAGTCCGTGGTGAGCAGTTTTTGGCTCAGGAGTGTTACGCTCAAGAGTTGAGGCACGAGGTCAAAGTAGTTGCGACGATGGAAAATGTCAGAGAGACGCCCAAGTCGGGTTCAATGTAGGCCCTGACCAAATGGGATGAAGAAGTCAGCGATGAGCAAGCCCTTCGACTGGCTGAACCCAATGAACCATTGGAGCTGGTTTCAGTCAGCCAGCAAAGATCGGAGCGCACGATTCATGTTGGGACTAAGCTAGACCCGGAGTTGAGAAGGGCGTTGAGATGTCTTTTTATCGAACACTAAGACGTGTTTGCTTGGAGCCACGAGGAGATGCCCGAGATAGAAAATTCCATCATTGAGCACCGGTTCTACGTCTACCCAAAGGCCCGAAAAGTCAAGCAGAAATGACGAAACTTTAGTCCTTAGAAGTACACTGCGATAGCCGATGAGGTGGACCGTCTCCTGGCAATAGGGTTCATCTAGTATCAGGAATGGCTTTCCAATGTGGTCCTGGTGAAGAACTCCAATGGAAAATGATAGATGTGCGTCGACTTCACCAACCTGAATAAAGCTTTCCCGAAGGACAACTTCCCATTCCCGCGCATTGACCAAATTGTAGATTCAACGGCAGGATATGCCCTCCTTAGCTTTATGGACACTTATTTGAGGTACAACCAGATCAGGATGAGTATGGATGACGAAGAGAAGATGGCATTCGTCACGGACCAAGGGTTCTACTGCTACAAAGCTATGCCATTTGGCCTTAAGAATGTTGGGGCCACTTACCAGCGGTTAGTCAACCGGATGTTCAAGCAGCAGATCAGCCGAAACATGGAAGTATACGTGGACAACCTGCTAGTAAAGAGCAAGGAATCCGAACAACATTTAGCATATCTTCGAGAAGCCTTCTCTGTCCTTCGATAGTACCAGATGAAGCTCAACCCGTTGAAGTGTGCGTTCGAGGTGGAGTCGTGAAAGTTTCTGAGTTCATGGTCTCCAATAGGGGGATTAAGGAGAGCACAGAAAATGTGGAAACAATAGTGGGGATGCCCTCCCCCCGCAATCTGCATGAAGTTCAAAGGCTGGCCGGTCTGGTAGCAGCCCTGAATCGCTTTATCGCCCAACCAACTGACCAATGTCTCTCATTCTTCAAAATTCTAAGGAAGGCCCAAGGGTGGAATGCAACATGAGAAGAAGCCTTCGACAACCTGAAGACATACCTGAGCCACCCCCCACTGTTAAGCCAAACGGAACCTGGAGAGAACCTTATTGTGTACCTAACCGCGTCACCACACGCCTTGTCTATAGTGCTGGCCCGAGATGCAGAGGACGGCCAACGACCATTCTACTACATGAGCTGGGCCTTCCGTGGAGCCGAACCTAGGTACTCGCAGACTGAAATGTTGGTGTTCGCCTTGATCATTTCCGCAAGAAGATTGATGCTATACTTCCAGGCCCACCCAATGAAAGTGCTCACTGACCTTCCCCTCAAGAAAGTCTTACAGAAGCCAGACACCTTAGATGGCTCGCCATGTGGGCGATCGAGCTCAACGAATTCGACATGGAGTACCAATCTCGTTTCCCCATCAAAGGACAGGAACTGCCAGACTTTGTTGCAAAATTCACTAGCTTCCCAGAAGACGTCCCAATCGTACCCCAAGGAAAGCCCTGGCAAGTTTACGTAGACAGCTCGTGCTGTCAAGCTGGTGGGAGTGTGGGGGTGCATATAGTCACCAAATAGGGGGAGGAGCACAACTTTGCGGTGATGCTTGCCTTCAAGGTGACCAACAATTAAGTCAAGTATGAGGTGCTCTTAGTTGGGATGTCAGTCGTCCGGTTGCTATGAGCAGAAGCGATAGAAGTGAGGGCCGACTCCAAGCTGGTTGTCAGCCAAGTACTGGGGTAGTTCCCCACGAAAGGAGAAAGGTTAAGATAGAAAGTGGTTGTCACCCTGTCCATTGGGGTGAGATGTCTGTCATGACCGCAACACCCCCGAGTGGGCAGCAGACATCCAGAAGTTCTTGCAAGAAGGGTAGCTACTAATGGACTCAAAAGATGCATGAAAGGTTAGGAACAGAGCGGCTCAATTTACCTAGCTGGAAGGGGTCCTGTACAAGAGAGACTTCTCCGAGCCACTCCTTAGATGCCTCTCATTGGATGAGGTGCAATACGTAGTATCGGAGATCCACGAAGGAATTTGTGGAAGCCACTTAGGGGAAAGGGCGCTGGCCACAAGAGTGACTCTAGCTGGGTACTACTGGCCATGTTCCCTCAAAGATGCAGAAGACTTTACCAAGAAATGTCCAAAGTGTCAGGAGCACGGGCCGGTGCCGCATTGCCCGCCAAAGGAGCTAACATTGATCACGGGCCCGTGGCCTTTCACCTAGTGGTGCTTGGATCTAATTGGCCCATTCCCAATAGCCAGAGGAAGGGCAAAGTTTGTGATCGTTGAGGTCGATTACTTCTCGAAGTGGGCCAAAGCAGAGGCCCTCACAAGCATCACCTCTCTATCCATCACGAAATTCCTGTGGAAATCAGTTGTCCTTCGATTCGGCATCCCTCAGAGCTTCATATCGGATAACGGAAGATAGTTTGACTGCACACATTACTAGGAGTGGTGCACAGAACTTAGAATTAAGTTGAAGTATTCCTCGCTGGGACACCTAAAAGCCAACGGTCAAGCAGAGGAGACTAATAAAACCCTCATCTCCACCATTAAGAAAAGATCAGGGTACACCAAAGAGCATGGGCTAAAGAACTCCTAAGTATATTATGGGCATACCGAGCGACTGTCTGGACCCCCACTAGAGAGATGCCCTTTGCCCTCACTTATGGGAGCGAAGAGCAATTCCCGTGGAAGTCGAAATGTCCATGTTCCACGTCCAGCACTTTGACAAGGACACCAACGACGAAAGGCTAGTCGAGAGATTGGATCTTCTGGAAGAAAGAAGGGAAGAGGTGGCTATGTGAGCGACAAGTAACAAGCGACAGGTAGAACAATACTTCAGCAAACGAGTTAGGCCGCGTTCCTTCAAGGTAGGTGACTTGGTGCTACAATAGACGACCACAAGCAGTTGACCTAGTTATTATCACCTGAAGGACAACCAGGGGTACAAGCTCCCCAACCCTTGGAACGTTAAACATTTGAAGAAGTACTATGTGTAGGAACATAAGACAACATTTTGTATGAAGACTCACTATGGGGTAAGGCCAAGTCACTATACTTGATGCCGATCCCCCATCCAACAAATCTAAGTCCCTAGACTCGCAAAGAAGTTGAGTCCCTAGACTCGCTGCGAGGTAAGCCAAGTCTCTAGACTTGATGCCGACCCCCCGTTTAACAAAGACGAGTCTTTAGATTCATCGTGGGGTTGAGGTCGGGCATCAGATCCCGAACCCTCCTCAGGACCTACTACCAAAGAAGTCAAGTCCCTAAACTCGTTGCAGGGTAAGGCCAAGTCTCTAGACTCGCTGACCCTCCATCTCAGTCCCTAGTGGGAGTATACTACTAGAATGTAACTCACAAAAGTCTCAGTTACGTAGAAGCAAAGGTGGAACCATTCCTCGTCGTCATTTTGAGATTGAAGGGGAATCTTTCATGTGTGCTCCGTGTGACTTTGATGAACCTTCTTTTTATGAGGAAGCACTAAGTTCACCTACTTCAAATAAATGGTTGGCTGCTATGAGAGATGAGATGAGTTCTATGACAAAGAATCAAGTTTGGGAGTTAGTTGATCTTCCACCAGGGCGCAAATCTATTAGAAACAAATGAGTTTTAAAAATTAAAACAAATGAGTTTTAAAAATTAAGTGTCATGCAGATGGATCAATCAGCAAGTATAAGGCCCGACTCGTGGCGAAGGGCTATACTCAAAGAGAGGGTATAGATTATGAAGAAACATTCTCCCTTGTGGTAAGATTAGCTTTCATTCAACTTATTCTAGCTGTAGTTGCATATCTAGATTTGAAACTTTTTCAAATTGATGTGAAAACTGCATTTCTCAATGGATAACTAGATGAAGAAATCTATATAGATCAACCTGTTAGTTTTGATGTTGAGGGACAAGAGCGCAAAGTATGCCAACTGAAACGTTTCATTTATGGTTTTAAACAATCGTCTAGACAATGGTACTTCAGATTTCACAAGGCCAATACTTCAATTGGCTTTGAAATGTTAGAAGAAGATCATTGTGTGTATGTCAAATGTACAAAGAAATTTTTTTTAATTGTCTTTGTACGTGAATGACATCTTATTAGCTGGAAATGAAATGGAGATAATTATCGCCACAAAAGAGTGGTCGTCCTCTACTTTTGAGATGACGGACATGAGCGAAACACATTATCTTTTATAATTCCAAGGGATTGATCTAGGAAGCTTCTTGATTTGTTTCAAGAGACTTACATTAAGAAAATTCTAGAACAATTTCGTATGCACAACTTCAAATCTATAGACACTTCGAAGAAATGATGAGGAAAAGAAAGAAATAACTAGAGTTCCTTATGCAAGTACAATTGGAAGTCTGATTTATGCTATATTGTGTACACGACCTAACATTTGCTTTGCAATTAGATTGGTTAGTAGTTATCAAAGTAACCCAGGACGTGTTCATTGCCAAGTAATTAAGAGGATTTTTCGATACTTTCGTGGGACAGTAGACCTTGTTCTTTGCTACCTGGGTGGAGATATGAAACTGAAGGGTTATAAGGATGTTGATTGGGCTCGTGACAAAGACGAACGAAAATCCACGATGGGTTACTCATTTATGCTTATTGGGGGAACTATTTCTTGGTGTAGCAAGAAACGATCATGCATTACTTTATCCATGATGGAGTCAGAGTACGTTGCTTGTTCAACAACTATACAAGAGACTGTTTGGTTGAGGAGATTTTTCTAACGCCTAGAGGTTACAGCTCTTGCAGATGAAGCAGTTAAGATATATAGTGATATTATGGCACCTTTGGCATATGCCAAGGATCCCAAATACAATGGTAGAACCAAACACAGATATTCGTTTTCACTATATTCGAGATGTTGTGCAAGGTGAGGTGATCCTACAACATATCTCTACTAGCAAAATGGTAGCAGATCCTCTTACTAAGGCTACTAGTAGAAATGTTTTCCAAATTCATGTTAGGAGTTTGAGACTTCATTGAATTTGATATATGTTGTATTGAGGATACCTTAAACTTTATTTTATATTTAACACTGTTAGTATCTATTGCAGCGAAATTATTGTGTTTATATCATATTATTGATTAATTGATACTAAGTGAAAAGTATATATTATAAAGAAGTCACCAGGCAAAGATCAGTCAACTTACATGGATGATCACCTTGGCGCTTGAGTAGCGATTAAGATTAGACAAGTTAATTACTTTGACGCTTGGAGAGTGAGCTAGTAAATATCTTAATGCTTTAGAGTATTTAAGATAAATTTAAAGAATGTTGCCTTAACTTGACTAAAATGAGACTTACAAATGTCGTATATAAAATATTTGTGCAAATTCATAATGTTTGATTAAAGCGAAATATGAGAACTTAGATAGATGCTAGATGAGTGATTGTGCTAAGAAACTCAAGTTAGAGCACCTTTGTGGTGACTAGACTAAGATTTTTACGGCGTTTGAATGTGAAAAGCCCAATTAAGTGGGAGTTTTGTCGTAATATACATTTCATACTGTATGTGTTGTACACGACCATATAAGAGTGATTGGATGGGTCCCGGCTCCATCACTATGTGAGCCCTAATGGATCAATAAATGATCTATTCATATGCCCTTGAACCTAGAACTATGTCATGAAATGAAAACTTGATATTGCTACTTTAGCATGTTTTCTTAGGGCCCCTAATAATATAGTCTTGCGGAACATGTCTAGGAAAGCAGTCAAGTTTAATTGAATTGACATGAGTGTCTACGGAAGATTGATTAGATTCTTACTTGTTATTTTATGTCTCATAGCTGGGCGATTGTATCGTTTTGACTCGATATAATCATCAGCATATTATATATGTGAGATCAGTAATTACTTTGAGTTATAAACTTGTGAGGGATTAATGACACTTGATCTAGTGATATCAAATAATCTAGGGCATAGACGAGATATAATGAGTGATGTATTATGTTAGTATGATGGTAGCTTAATATAGTACTCCAACTCTTTGTCTTCTTGTCAGGTCGCACGCTTCATTATCTGTATGAAAGATAATTGACTGAGAGAACATGAGATTATTAATGGACATAGCACCTACAGTGGACAAGTTAGAGATGTTGGTAATGGATAAATCCCATGACCAAGTGGTGTCCACACGGGTGAGAAAGTTAGTTGTTAACTCTCCACCACTATCATAACTCTAGTGAAGTTATTTAACTTTTACATATTTAGAAAAGTTAATTAACTTCAAAGTATGAAAACTCTTTAAAATAAGAAGTACGCACAAAAATTGTGTGAAAGAGTCTAAAAAAAAGTCTTCTCTCTCTTCATTTTCTTAAAGAAACTATCTAAATCTCTTGATTTTGAAGTATAAGTTTTTTAGTAGATTTTGGTAGTTTCCAAAATGATATAGAAGTACAAACATCAAAATGATATTGATTATAAGACAAGTAAAGATACGAGCTTATAGAAATTTTACTCGTTTTAATCTTATTTAATAAAATGAATGGATCATGACCAACCACAACTCACTTAAATTGTACTCTTCACACCATAACCCTCAGACAACAATTTTAATCACTAAAACCCTCTCCCAAAAGTTTTCTTCAAATATCTTTAATGATCCGGCCCACCATGACTTTTTTAAGCAACAAGAAAAACATGTTTATAAAAATTTTCAACTTTTCACAATGCGATATAGTGTATTTTGAAGAAGGGGCAATGCTAGGCTACTACCCTATATATACCTACTATCTAAATATCTTTTTAAGTTTTTATTTTTTATTTTTAAGTATTTTTTAACATTGTTAATCGTTAAAAAAATTTAAAATTATATAATTTTATTAATACTTATTTTTTTACTTATTATGTAAGTTAAAAAATTAAAAAAATTAAATATAAATTAAATAGTAAATGAGTGTAATAAAATAATAATTTTATCAATTACTTACGAGGAAGACACCTGATATTGTGTCCCATCAGAGTCTTAGAAGAGTTGTCTCGTCAACTCTCGTGTGATGCATGCTTTACTGTGTTCTTTACGCATTGTTCGTCTTTATGTCATTTCGAAGCGATATATGTCATATGGGAAGTGATTTCACAGATGTTGAATCACGTAAAGACTGATGGAAAAAAGTAATCTCGTATTTTGGAGTCTTTATCAGTAGCCCTTGTATAAGAATTGATAATGAAATATATAATAATGTAATAAAAATTACTTAACATTCAATTGGAATTAACTTAAACTGGGGTACGAAAATATTATATTTTAAAAAAAAATTTAAGTTCTCTACTGTATATAAAATTTTAAATTAATCAATATAATAAAACTTTTCTTAATTTGACTCTTCCAAAATATAACAAAGTAAAACCAATAAATTAAAAAATTGAGGCCATAAAAAAAATAAACCCCTTAACCAACGGCTACAAAAGCCAACGGAATGAAAAGTAATTATTAAAAATACTAACAAGAATCATATACGAAAGTTTACCATTTTGATTTGAAAAGTGATTCTAAATTTATATATATGATTTGATATGATATATTATAAATATTTTATAATAAAAATAGTTATATAACATCAATTTATATCTGTTTATAAATTTATTTTTGTATAAATTTTTACTGCTAAAATATTTATTTATTTATTTTTATTTTAGTTTATATAAAGCAGTAGTTATTTTTAGAGGTATTTTAATTATAAATGGGACCTACAAATGCAATTATTTCTTGAGAGATCACATCTGTTTTTTTTTATAAAAAAACTCTACTTATTATTTTTATATCACATACTACACATATTTTATTTTTTTCTTATCAAATGTGTAGTATAGATGAAAAGTAAAAGAAATTAATTAGTTTAAGAAGAATGAAATAAAAATAAAATTTAAAATAAAAGAATAAGTGTGATAGGTGGAGATGAAGAAATATAAACCTAAGTCTAAAAAATAATCATAAAACTGACACACTACGTACAAATTCAGCTAAATAGGGGCCCGGTTTAAGCAAGTTAGTCAATTACCTAAGCCACCGAAACCACCCAAAACTTTTTAAAAATAACCCTAAAACTATATCCTTGTTTGTTTTAACAAATTAATGAGATGAGATGAGTAGGAATTAAAATTAAAAATTGAATAAAATATTATTAGAATATATTTTTTTAATATTATTTTTATTTTAAAATTTAAAAAAGTTGAATTATTTATTTTATCTTGTATAGAAATTTAGAAAAGTTGTAATGATTAAATAAGATGAGATGAAATGAATTGAAATGAGTTGTAAAAACAAACGGAACCTAACACACAGTGTACCAGTTAAGCCAAATTAGTCGTAAGGCTTAAGCAAGTTAGGCAATTGCTCAAGGGCCCCACACAACCCAAAACTTATTAAAAAGAAAATTATTAATGGCCTTATATTTAGAAATAAAAGCCCTTAAATCCTCTAAAAATTAATATTGATGGTATGCAATCCTAACTCTCGGAAATAATCCTAAAACTGACACGTTCAAGTTCAGCCAAATCAGGTACAAGGCTTAAGCAAGTTAGGCAATTGCCAAAAGCCACTCACACCTCCCAAAACTTGATCTTAAAAAGAAAATTACTAATGGTCTTTTATTAATAAATGCCTTTTATTATATTGCCAAAGGCCTATACCAGAAAACTTCCCAAATTCTTTCCTCCATACCTCTTCAGCTAGGATTATGTCAGGTATGTTATCATAATTCAATTTCATTTTGCCAGTTGAATTATTTTCCGCAATCCTCATGGCCTCTCGACTATTTAACAACGACACCAATAGATCAACGCTCTAATCTCATCATCAAACTCAAACTCAATCTATACAAAAGATAATTGATATGTGATTGTATTAAAGTTATTCAAATGTTGGGCCATAAATATACCTTTTGTCATGCTTAGATTGAACAGTTTCTTAATTAGATGCACTTTGTTATTCGCTAATGGCTTTTCATACATACTTGACAAAGCCGCCATTAAATCTGACATGGTTCTCTCCTTAATAACATTGTGCACGATTTGGTTGGGGTGAGTCGAATAACTCCTAGAACCTATCGATCCAACAGATTCCACTCTGCATCATCTATGCTCTCCAGGTTCTGTCCCAACAAAGGAAGGTAAAGTCTTTTCCACTAGAGATTATCATCGATCTGCATCCTCCAATAACCAAAGTCTGTGCCATTGAACTTCCCGATTCCAACGTTCACGTCTTTTCCACCCGTCGTTCGGCCCTAAACTCCAACCTTAAAGCTTTGATACCAGTTGTTGTGAAAAACATCACGCCCACACACAACGATAACGAGACATACATTGAAATAACTACAGAAACACAGGAATCAAGCACACACATGACACATAAGATTTAATGTGGCTTAGCAACGTGTTTACGTCCTAGAGCTGCAAAAGATTTTATTGTAGAGAAGATTATAATCACACACATTGAATTATAAGAGCTTCACTCTACTCATACAAATTTCAACTCTCTCTCTCTAGGGCTTTTTTTTCTCTCACAATATTGCTCTATGACTTTTCTATTCCTTTCAGTTCAATTTGATACCTTCTGAACATAAATATAACATATTTGTAGTGTATGATACTAGAAACTCTAATCTGACTCGAGTGTCGAGCATTTTGCGAGTGAACAATCAATCCAAAATTGGCTCAAGTGGTCTGTCAAGTGAGCCTTAGCGAACTCTCTTTCCGACATTCATTCGAGCTAATAATCGAGCACGCCTCGAACAAACTCTCTGTCTATATTTGACTCGAGTTCCAAGTAGAGCGAATACAATTTGTCTTCACTTTTCCAACTCACAAAATCACTCGGGCTCTATAACCGAACAATTTGTTTAAAAAATAAATGAACTATACTTAAACATAAAATATAAATCCATAATAAGTCCTAACTGGACTCATGTTCAACTAAAAATTAAATGTGTTGGTAATGGATAAATCTCATGATCAAGTAGTGTCCACATGGGTGGGGAAGTTATTTGTTAACTCCCTATCACTATCACAACTCTAGGGAGGTTATTTAACTTCCACATATTTGAGAAAGTTAATTAACTTTCAGGTGTAAAAATCCTTTAAAATAAGAGTACGTACATTAATTGTGTGTGTGAAAGAGTCCTATAAGATATAAAAACTCTCCCATCTCTCCCTTTATTTTCTTAGAGAAACCATCTAAATCTTTTGATCTTGAAGTGTGGAATCTTTTAGGAGACTCTAGTAGTCTTCTAAACAACGGAGATATGCAAACACTAAAATAACATGGCCTATAAGACGAGTAAAAATCTGATTTTGTAGGAATTTTGCTCCTTGAAGTAATTCGATTTAATTTTATTTAATAAACTGAATAGATCATGACCAACCACAATTGGACTCTTCACACCATAACCCGCAACCTTGCTAGACAACAATTTTAATCATTTAGATTCACAATCCATCTCAACTCGTTTAGATTTAAAGATAAGTTTAGATGAGTTGTGAATAATAGTGAGATTTGTGAGTTAAAATTGATGAATAATAATGAATAATAATAAAATAAATTGAGACAAATTGTGAATCCAAACCAAAAACTTTCACACAAAAGCTTTCTTCAAATATCTTTAATGATCCGGCCCACCATGACTTTTTTAAGCCTCAAGAAAAACATGTTTATAAAAATTTTCATATAAAGCATTTAAATTTTTACTTTGCGATGTAGTGCACTTTGAAGAAGATACGTAATATTTTGTCCTATCAGGAGTCTAATGCATGCTTAACTTGGGTGTTCCTTACGTATTGTTCGTCTTTATGTCATTTCGAAGCGATATATGTCACATATGAAAAGTGATTTCACAGATGTTGTTGGATCACGTGAAGACTGATGAGAAAAAATCATCGTATTTTGGAGTCTTTATCAGTGGCCTTTATGTAAGAATCATATATGATAGTTTTAGCATTTTGATTTGATAAGTGATACGTATTATATAAAAATAAATTTATAAATGGATATGATATGATTTATTAAAAATATTTTATAATAAAAATAGTTATACAAAACAAATTATATTAACCTACATCTATTTATAAATTTATTTTTATGTAAATTTTTACAGCTAAAATATTTATTTATTTTTATTTTAGTTTATATAAATCAGTAGTTATTTTGAGAGGTATTTTAATTATAAATGGAACTTACAAATGTAATTACTTCTTGAGAGATCACCCCTTTTTTTATGAAAAATTTTATTCATTATTTTCACACCATATACTATGCATATTTTTTTTTTCTTTTTGGTGTATGGATAAAAACTAGAAAAAATCAATTAATTTAGGAAGAATGAAACACAGATAAAATTAAAAAAAATAAAAATTAGTGTGATATATAAAGATGATGATATGCAAACGTAACTCTATGAAATAATCCTAAAACTGACACACCACGTACAAATTCAGCAAAATCAAGGGCACGACTTAAGCAAGTTAGGTTTCGTTTGGAAAGTAAACTCATCTTAACTCATCTCAACTCATTATTACAACTTTTTCAAATTCTAATACAAAATATAATAAACAATTCAACTTTTTCAAATCCAAAAATAATAATAATAATAATAATAAAATATTCTAATAATATTTTATCATCTCAACTCAATTCAACTCAACTCAACTCAGTTTAATATCCAAACGCACTCTTAGTCAATTGCCGGCCATCCACCCACCCAAAACTACTTAAAAAGAAAATCATTAATGGCCTTATAAAAAGAAATAAAATCTCTTAAATCTTCTAAGAAAGTAATATTGATGGTATCAATCCTAACTCTTAGGAATAACCCTAAAACTAACACACCGCGTACCAATTCAGCCAAATCAGTGGTAAGGCTAAAGCAAGGCAATTGTCCAAGGGCTCCACACGACCCAAAACTTATTAAAAAGAAAATTATTAATGGCCTTATATTAAGAAATAAAAGCCCTTAAATCCTCTAAAAAATAATATTAATGGTATGTAATAAAAACTCTTAGAAATAACTCTAAAATTGCGAATATTTTTTTGATCAATTGACAATACTTTGATTTCTCAGTAAGAGAATTAATGATCGAATTTCTTTTCCTCATATATTTCTCCCAAAAAAAAGAAGGAGAAATAACCCTAAAACTAACACACATTCAAGTTCAGCCAAATCAGGGACGAGGCTTAAGCAAGTTAGGCAATTGCCTAAGACAACTGGCCACTGGCCACCCATAACCCCCCCCCCCCCCCCCCCCCCCCCCCCCCCCCCCCCCCCCCCTCTTTTATTAAGAAATAAAAGCCCTTAAATTCTTTAAGAAATTATATTGATATTTCAATTATTTAGAAAATAATATTAATTACAAGGCCTCCAAGAAGAGATTTTCTAAAAAGGATAAAAAGACTTTAAAGAAATAAAAACATCTAGTAATACTACTTTTGATTAATTAATATAAAATATAATTAACGTTATAAGTTTATATAAGAGAAAAGAATTGTTAGTGTAATTGAGAAAATAAACTAAATGAAGATCAACAAAAGAACTTACAATGGTTAGTGCATAATTATATAACTAAGAAAACGTAAAACTTTTTGGTATTTATGTTTAACATAATAATTTATTACACTATTATATCAAAATGAATAACCTTCTAAAACGTACTTTGCCTTTGCCAGCCTCTATTAATTATAGATAAATAATATTTTTAATCATGAAGTACATAAATATCACATAATTTTTTTTAAAAAATAAATACAAAATTTATATAAAAAATTATGTTTTAATAATAGATGTCACTTTCTTTTAAAAAATTGCACGAGCCGTCCTTGTGCTTAGCTGCTAATATAATAATATGAGATGAAACATAAAATTCTCATCTTATCTTATTTTTTCATTATAACTTTTTCAAATTCTCACATAAAATTTAGTAAACAATTCAACTTTTTTAAATTTTAATTTAATTTTTTTAAATTTTAAAATAATAATAATATTTTAAAATAATATTTTAAAATAATATTTTAAACTTTTATTTAAAATAAAAAATTCACATCTCACTCTCCAAATAATTGAACAAAAAAGTGAGAACAAATAATTGAGATTTTCTGATGCAAAATGAAGGCGCATGCAGCTTGCCTGCGTGTTGGTGACAACAAGCCAAAAAGTGACAAATTCATTCCAGCAAAACTTGTCAGCAATTGGCGTGATAATCGGACTTTGATGTTTTCAATTTCCGTACGGCAAAAATGATAACTCCAGAACCATATTATGTATGGGGTCCACCTGTATGCATGAATTTCTTGATATTAAAGAAAAAGCTACCAAATAGGACTTCTCGTGGGCAGCAAGGTTTTTAAGTTCCCGGGTCCTACTCTCGTTCACATTAACTCACCGAATACGTCATCCCCCACCCTGCGGGTACTCCAAATAGCTTTAAATCCCTTCCACTGCCAATATTTGATCGACATCCTCAGTACTGCACACTCATTCCAACATCTCTCTCTCTACTTGCTTTCTACGTGTGACAGATCAATAGAAATGGCGAAGTCACCAGAGGAAGAGCACCCTAGGAAAGCCTTTGGATGGGCAGCCAGAGATACTTCTGGGGTCCTGTCTCCCTTCAAATTCTCTAGAAGGTACTCTTTCTCGATCTACATGCATGATCAATTTGTTGGAGCCAAACATAAACGAAATCGGATAATTTTCTCATGACAAATGTTTTTGGCCAAAAGCATTTTTCATGTCCACAACAGGAACATTATCAAATCGCAAAAATTCTTATTTTGTATATTCTGAATCGCAGGGCAACTGGAGACAAGGACGTAACGTACAGAGTTCTTTATTGTGGGATATGCCACTCGGATCTTCACATGCTGAAGAATGATTGGGGCAATACCGCCTACCCACTTGTCCCTGGGTATGTTCTCTTGCAATCCTTGCATGTTTTTATAGGAACTGAGTGGCCTAAAACAAAGTCAACACAAACTTATCGCTTTTGATGCACAATGTAATTATTTTTATTTTCCTGAAAACGAAACAACATTGATTCGATGATATTGGTAATTAATGTCTCCTAATTTCTTCACCGGCGCCATTTTTCCGTTTGCCTGCTGATATTCTGTCGATGTCTACACAGTGAATGGATTTGACTTCCGAGTCTTTTTTGCCAAATTCATACTAAAATCATGTTAACTGAACTGCGTGGTGCAGGCATGAGATTGTGGGTGTAGTGACAGAGGTGGGGAGTAAGGTAGAAAACTTCAAAGTTGGAGACAAGGTTGGCGTAGGCTGCATGGTTGGAGCCTGTCATTCGTGCAACAACTGCGCAAACAACCTTGAGAATTACTGCCCAAAATCGATCCTCACCTATGGATTCAAGTACCATGATGGAACCATCACATATGGAGGCTACTCTGATATCATGGTCGCGGACGAGCACTTTGTGATCCGTATTCCGGACAATCTGCCACTTGATGCTTGTGCCCCTCTCCTATGTTCCGGGATCACCGTCTACAGCCCCATGAAATTTTATGGGCTTGATAAACCTGGTATGCAAGTGGGTGTGGTTGGCCTTGGTGGGCTAGGCCATGTGGCTGTGAAGTTTGCAAAAGCTATGGGGGCTAAGGTGACAGTGATCAGTACCTCGCCAAAGAAGAAGAAAGAAGCCTTGGAAAGCCTTGGTGCGGATTCGTTTTTGGTGAGCAGTGACCAAGATGAGATGCAGGTACGTGCAGAGTTGCTAACAATGTTAACAATTTACTGAGCCATGACAATTTATTGGTTTCTAACTTCATCAATAATTAATCAATTTTTATAGGCTGCCCAGGGAAAATTGGATGGAATCATTGATACGGTCTCTGCAATGCACCCTCTCGTGCCTCTAATTGGCCTGTTGAAGTTAAATGGAAAGCTTGTCTTGGTTGGTGCACCAGAGAAGCCGCTTGAGCTACCGGTCTTTCCTTTAATCATGGGTAAGCATGTAATTAGGGGATTCGAAGTTTCGTGCAATGTGAAATATTGGAGACAGTAATCCATGAGACATTGATATGCTTTTTCTGTTTTTCATATTTTCTTTTTATTGTCCGTTTTTTGTTAGTAGCTTCTAATTATGGTTGCTAGTATATATGCATTTCCCCCGAAAGATCGTGTATTGATGAGAATTTTGGATTGACAGGAAGGAAGACAGTGGCTGGTAGTCTTATTGGAGGCATCAAGGAGACGCAAGAAATGATTGATTTTGCAGCCAAACACAACATTACATCCGACATTGAGGTTATTCCAATGGATTACGTGAACACTGCCATGCAGCGCCTCCAGAAAGCAGATGTCAAATACAGATTTGTCATTGACATTGGGAACACATTGAAGTCCAACTCTTGAACTTGGTTAACTTCTGTTACGAGTGTGTACTTCTTAATTTCTTAATTTACGTTGCTTCGAATTGTTAGAGATATATTAGGTTTGAGTCATTGCCGGTACTTGAGTTATATTTCAATAACACCGTCTCTCCTAATGTATTTTCCATACTTTTTTTTTTTTGCTTTTTTTTCCACAGCAAGTAATAGATTCAGTCCAAAAACAGAAACTGTCCATACAACAGGAAAACAAAAGAAACCAACACAGAAAGCTAATAATGTACATTTTAAGAAGGTGAGTCTTTTCCACTATGAAATCCAGCAAACAGATTGGGATTTTGATGAGTGGGATATTTCCAAACTCAAGGTTGGAATGAGCCCATTGCGCAATAGAATGCGCATATCAATTCTGGGATCGATGTAGCTTTATAGCTCTACATGCTTGAAGATCTTTGAGCAAAAATCTAGTGTCTCTAGCAATCCTTTCAATTTCCCAATTAATAACCTTGTGAGGATTATTGATGGAATTGATTGTATTTAGGGAGTCGCTTTCAAGAATAACTTTGTTGACCTTCCTTGTATGTGCTTTTTGAACCCCTATGAAGGCAGCTATTGCTTCCCCTATATTTGGACCAGTGCTCCAATTGTGGTGTGCTACAACAAATTGTATTGTACCTAGACTATTTCTGCACACTGCTGTTGAGGTGCTCCTCTTAGTTCTGACTGCCACATCAAAAGTAATAGAGAGAGCATCCTCATTTAGGTGGACTCCAATTTGGATTTGATTCTATGGACTTCATTTCCCAAGCTCTGTTATGCTCTCTATAAAGATCCAAGAGTTTTTTTATGAAGTAATCAATTTTATGGTTTGCAATGTTGTGAGTGATCTTGTTCCTAAAAAACCTTAAGTTGTCCATAGCTATTATAGAGAGGAGCTGAAAATTATGAGCTTCAAAAACAGGGATCTATAATGTGTCAGAGGGGTTTAGGATGATATTGATCCAGTTCTTGATTCCATTTTGTTTGAAGCAAGTTATGTCAAGTGGCCATGGGACAAGTTTCCACAAAATTCTAGAGAAAAAACAATTGAGGAATAGATGATCTAGGCTTTCATTCTCCATATGACAGAGAGGACGAAGAACTTGATCCTTGGTTAGTGCAATACAGTAACAGAGAGAGACTAGTAGGAAGGATTTCATTTGAACACTTTCCATAGGAAAAGTTTCAATCGATCTTGCAGTTTGAGGGACCACAAATTTTTCCAGGTAGGGACTTCTGATGTGTTTGTATTTGTGTTCAAAGCTAAAGTAGCATAAGCTGACTTAACATTGTATTTACCAGAAGAGTGGTGTTTCCATTTGGGCAAATCCATGATATTTTGAAATTGGTACTCAGTAATATGAATTTTTTGTATTTCTATGATAGTAGCAGATGAGAATAGAATATTCAAAAGAAGGGTGTTCCATCTCCTAGGATTTTCCAGTGTTAGTTCAACAACTCTTAAGATCTGGATTTTGATGAGTACCTGGACTTTGAGGTGTAGGAAGTGGAGGATGTAAGCAAGGGAGCCAAGGGTCAGACCATAGACGAATAGCAGCCCCATTATTAATCTGAATGATAACACTTGACAAGATGACATCTTTTTGTTTATCAAACTTTTCCAAAACCTTGAATTTGAAGCTTTGGCCATGACACTCACCCAGTCATTATTTGTCATATATTTTTGCAAAAAAGCTATTTTCCAGATACTTGTTTCATTGTTAATAAGATGCTAGACTGATTTGTCTAGAAGAGCTTTGTTGAATTGAGTAGTGAGTTTGATTCCTAAACCCCCCATGGACTTGGGTTTACAAATGGAAGACCAAGACTTGAGGATGTATTTATGTTTCTTGTGATTATTGAACCCCCACCAAAATCTCATCAATACTCGATCAATTTTTTTGGCCATGTTAGTAGGAATCAGAGTTGTAGCCATGGTGTAGGAAGGTATTGTGCTTGCTACAGATCTAATGAGTGTTGTCCTCCCTGCTTGAGAGAGAAGCTTTGATTTCCACCGTGCAAGCTTTTCCTGAATTCTAGTCAAGATATCAACAAGGTGTGATTGCATTGGACTTCCAGAGTTTAGAGGCAATCCTAGGTATTTAATCTTAAAGGGGGATATCTTGAATTGGGGGATATTCCTTATATCTCTTTTGACTTCTTGCCTACTGTTTTTGCTGAACTGGATGGAGGACTTGGAGGTATTGACTTTTTGCCCCGACCAATCTAAATAATTATTAAGAGTTCTTACAAAGGCTGAAGTAGTGTTGCAGTTAGCAGGTCCAAAGAGAATTAAATCATCTGCAAATAACAGATGGGAGAGAGAAGGCCCATTCCTATAGATAATGAATCCTTTTATAGACTCAATTTGTTTCTGTCTTAGTAGCAACCTAGAGAGAACTTCTGAATCAAGTATAAAAAGGAAAGGAGAGAGAGGGTCTCCCTGCCTGAGTCCTCTTGAGGGATGGAAAAACCTATGGGGCTGCCATAATCACTACAGAATATGAGATTGTTGTGATGCACTCCTTGATTCAATGAATCCATGTTTGATTAAAGCCAAGACATTTGAAGATGTTTAGAATGAAGTTCCATTCCATAAAGTCGAATGTTTTTTCCATGTCTATTTTGATCTCCATAAGTCATTTTCTACCTTTGTTTTTTTCCTTAATACATGAAAGACTTCTTGAGCAAGGATGATATTTTCTTGAATGACTTTTCTTAGGAGAAATGTTGACTGGTTAGGAGAGATGAACTTGTGCATAACACCCTCTAGCCTATTAGCCATAATTTTAGCAATGATTTTATAACTTACATTCGAGAGGCTAATAGGTCTATATTGATGAACTGTGCTAGGGGAACTATTCTTGGGAATCAGAACAATGTGTATGGTTCATCTCTTTAAGCAACTTTCTATCAATGAAAAAGCTCTTTATGGCTTGAATCAAATTCTCTTTGACAATATCCCAATATTTTTTGTAGAAAAACCTAGTGAACTTTTCTAGACCAGGAGCCTTTGAAGAAGGTATTTGCTTGAAGGTATTCAGAATTTCCTCCTTCGATGGAATCTAGCAAAGAATCTCATTATCATGATTTGTTATTGTCTCTTGGAAAAGGTTGTCCCGATTTTCAGGATAAGTTGGATTAGAAGATTGAAACATATTCTAGAAGTGATTAAGAAACATGGATTGAATATTCAAAGGGTGGAGTCCTATTGATTGTAATCATTCTTCAGGCAGTTGATCTCATTTTTCCTTCTTCTAATAGTAGTCGACATGTGGAAGAACCTAGTGTTCAAAATCAGTTGTTGTCAACCATTGAATTCTTGATTTTTGTTTCCACATGGATTCCTCTCTTTTAAGGTATTCATTAAGACAATCTTTGATTGAGTCCTCTTGGGAAAGAGAATTATTGGGTGGGTTCTGCTGTTGAACTTGACTAAGCAACTCAGTGAGACTCCTTTTATTGGTTTGAATGTGACCAAAGTGCTTAGCATTCCAGACTTTAATAGCTTTTTTCACTGTTTTGAGTTTTTGGGTCAATATAAAGAAAGGAGTGCTAGACACCTCAACAGACCAGACTCATCTCTTGATCAGAATTCCTTGAATTTGAATGGTCTTTTGACTTTGGTCTTTCCTTTAGTGAATAGTAGAATAGGCGAGTGATCTGAGTTATGAATGGGAAGATTGAATAATTTAGAATTAGGATTGAGCATAGTCCATTGTGAGTTGGAGATGGCACGATCTAGTCTTTCCTTAATTCTACCTCTTCCCTACCTATTATTGGTCCATGTGAATTTAGGACCACAGTAGCCTAAATCTGTAAACCCATTGTCATCCATAAAATTCTAAAACCCAGAGGGAGAAGATGAAGAAGCAAATGGCCTACCCCCTGACTTTTCTTTTTGATTCAAGAGAGAATTAAAATCCCCAATACCCAAAATAGGACCCCGGTAGCTATTGACTATAGAGGAAACCAAATTCCAAAAGCTCAATTTTTGAGTGTGCTGGGCAAGACAGTAGACTAATAATAGGACCATGGCATATAAAAAGGATCCGAGTACACTATTGAAACAATAACATTACTAGAAATGAAGATTGGTTCCATATCTACACCTAGGTGCCACATTAACAAAAGGCCACCCTTTTTCCCTACACTAGGCACACTTATAGACAAGGAAAAGCCTAAAGTATTTACAACACCAGTGATATTGTTATCCTGCAAAAAAGTCTCCAATATAAAGACCACATCAGGTTGGTGAGACCTAATGTGGGTCCTCAAGCTTCTTTTTGCTGCAGGTCAGGCCAGACCTTTGCAGTTCCATGAGAGGATCCTCATATATCATCGTGGGGCAGATAAGGCATTGCCTCTTTGGCCAATTGGACTTTTGGAGTAATAAGATCTGGGGAAGATTGAGAGAGTTTACCGCCTGTGTTGAAGACTTTATTCTTTATGTATGGATGGAATCTTCCCAGGTTGCTTCTTCGTTTCTTTCCTTTTTTTTTTTTTGTTCTCCTTCTTAACCTTCTGAAGATATGCAGTAAATGACAGATCATCTTCTTGAGCTAGATCATCCTTGGGTTGTATGTTGAGATCGCCATTAACTGCATCAGATGGTTTTGTTGGGTCCAAGATTGCTAGGTTTGGTCTCTTTTTTGGGGGGATATCATTAACTGCATCAGATGGTTCTGTTGGACCCATGTTGAGATCATCCTTTATCATATGTTCTCGTATTTTGGCATCGATCTTGTCTTTTTTATGTACAATTCTATAAAGATTTTTGGACAAAATAAAAATCAATGTTTGATATTCGAAACCTACAACTTGTTATGGCGTTCCGATCGAATGTGCAAAATAAATCTTGTATTATTTTTGATATTCAACTACGTTTTCCAAAGAACCAAGTCAACCATGCAAAATCTTAGTATAATTAATCTAAGACACCAGTATAATTACTCTATTTTTAATCTAAGACACTACAAAATCTCAAAATAAACGTCTTCCAAAGAACCAAGTCAACCATGCAAAAAAAAAAAAAAAAAAAAAAAAAAACAACTACTAAATAAAATTCTTCAATAACCAAAGTATTCTCTATGTACATAATTCACTACGCTCACATAGCCTTACACATACTTCCTATTCTTGATCCTCAGCTAAAACATCTGAAAATATTGTGGAGATAAGGGATGAATTATCATGAACTCCATAAACAGAGATTTGGAAAATATATACTAGTATGTATTTATAGAGTGCATAATGCAGAACAAAATATTTTTAATTTCAGAATGCAAAACAAAGCATTTTTAGTTTCATAATGTAGAACAAAACATGTTATCAAAATATCAAAGTGATAATTTTAGAAGTATTCATATACAAAAGTCCTTTGGCATAATATAATTGAAAATCATCATATCATATTAGAGGATCATATTAGAATAGATGTCATGTTCCCGTGGTAGGGTTGTGCACGTTTGCAGTTAGCGAAGCGGAACATTTCGCTACTTGTCATCAATGTGATGCACTAAAAACAGAGCCCACTATTGCATCTCGTGGCGAGGCCTTCGATTGTATCTCGTGGCAGGGCCGGAGGCCACTATTATGTCCCGTGACGGGGCCAGATGCCACTATTGTATCCAATGGTAGGGCCAAAAATCAGAGCAAAATAGAAATATTGGTACCAACACATTAAGAGAATCAGAACCATAAAACATAAAACATAAAACATATTTGCTTAACAGTATCACAACCTAAACCATAAAACATTCACCAACAAGTTAATATCCCAAACAAGCATGCCACTAACTTTAGTAATGAACCCCAAACCAACACAAAATCCACTTCATTAACGAGATCCCACAACCCAAGCTACATATTTAGCATGCATAAATTACTCACAACATCTAAAGAAATTTACTACCTCATAAAAATTAGCTCATCCTCCTCCTATTTGATTAACCATTTACCTCTAACCTACTTTTATTTATAAACTCATTTCGACCATTGAAACAACCACAATTACTAGCCAAAACAGTCACACATAACAGTCCAAACAACCATACTCATCAACCCAAATAGCCACCAATTAACCCAACAAATCACATATCAACCCAAACAGTCCAACTCTCAACCCCGGCAGCCAACAACTCAACCCAAATAGCAGTACAATCCAAGTCTCCTCCACTCACTCTACAAATTTGAGACTTCTAACATATCGAACAACAACTCAACAAGAAATAACACCATTATAGATTCTACCATTCAAACATAACTCATTTAAAATTTTAGCAATTTCCAAGCATTCATATCACACACATAACAATGTAAAAAATGTGCCTAATATTCTGAATATTGTAACTAATCACGTGCGATGACCCTATGGAATTAGAGAGCGAAACAACGCTGGTCTAGGGCGTTAGAGGCGTCTTTGGCAACACTTCGAGTAGGGTTATGCAATGTCACGACCTCCATTGGTTTGGCACTAATAGATGAAGATAAATTTTAAATTTTGAAAGAGTAAGAACAATGAATGACAGAAAACCATCGAGGGCATAAACTCTAAACCGAGCACAGAGAAACTCACCAACATTGGCAGTGTTGAGCAGTATTGGCAACGGAGCCAATAAAGAGAGGCGGTGGCTTACTAACTATACTGTGAAAAATGTCTCTAGGACAGCAAAATACGTGCACCATGAGAAAGAAATAGAGAGGGCAAGAGAGAGAGAGAGAGAGAGCGGCAGTTGGAAAGAGGAAAAATCCGATGAAGGGTATAGTGGCTGCTTACAAACGCGACGGGGCAACCAAAACTGGTGTTGGATAGTAGCGACGCAGCACGGGTTGGTACTCTACAATGGTAAATTTGTGAATGAGAATTTGTGGGGCACACAGAGACAGAGAAGGGATAGAGGACATGAGGGAGATGGAGTTAATGTTGTGGCCATGTGCAGTGGTGTACTGCAGCTGGAGAATGGCGGTGGTGGCAGATCCGTGTACGGCTGAGGGGGTGGCTGGTCTGTGTTCTCTTATCGCGACTTGTGACAGTGCTTATTAAGGCACACATTTCCTTTGCCTCAAAACATTGTGCTCAAGAGGATGTTTCTACAAAAATTAGCTCACTGGCAAAACAAAAAGGTGCAGTCGTGGCATTGGATGATGAATAACAAAAAGCATAATGTGCACTGTAGTAGAAGACTCTAGAAGAATTTTACATAATTGAAATATTTCTAAATGGCATGTGATTCGGAAATAATGGGTTGCCATCTGTTGTGGTCTATATATACTGTGAGTCATTGTACAAATGTAGTGGGGAAAACTGATGGGAATGAAAACAATTGATTGAGGCCTTTTGACAAACACTATCCATGCTATCATATTTGCTTACTTCTTTATGGTATCGGAGCTATAAAAAGGATCTACATCCATTTCTTCCCTAGCTGCACACCATGGAACCAAAAAAATCAACACCAACTGTAAATCCCACCATCATCAACTCAGCCACCCATTTTATCACCCTGAAGCTCACCATTGACAACTACTTACTATGGAAAGCTCAAATCCTCCCATTCTTCAAAGGCCGTTAGTTATTCGAGTATATAAATGGCTCTATCCATGCCTTCTCCTACAATTGACGAAAATACCAACCCATAGTACATGAAATAGGTTCTACAAGACCAATTGATTATTTCTGTCATTAATTCCTCCTTTACAGATAAAATTCTATCCCAAGTGCTTGAATGCACCACCTTACATAGTTTGTTCTCTGCTTAACCTTTAGCACATACTATGCACCTAGTACCAGTTGGCAACACTAAAGAAAGGATCTGAAACCATCAGTGAGTATTTCCACAAAGCTAAATCGCTAGCTACTTCCCTTGGTGCTACTGGACAACCACTTTCTTCTTCTGAGTTTATTACTTACCTCTTGGTTGGTCTAGGTACAGACTATGAGTCCCTCGTCATCTCTATCACCACTCAACCAGATCCTTTGTCCTCATCACAAGTTTATAGTCATCTTCTCAACCACGAGTCATGACTAGCCCATCAGACACAATCCTTTCTCTCAGGTAGGCCTCTTACAACCCACACTACCACCACCAGACCATCCTCAACTCCATCTAACTATGGTCATGGTCATGCTATTGGCGAGGTCATGATAGTGGCCATGGTGGTTCCTTTTCAAGTCCCAACTTGTTTTCAAACCAACCCAATACCAAACCCATATGCCAAGTTTGTCAAAAATCTGGTCACATAACTTTATCATGTTATCACCGTTTTAATCAATCTTACCAAGCCCCAGCACTACCCTCTCTTACTGCCCATTATACAACCATTCTAGATTTAACATCTCATCTAAACAATTGGTTCCCAGACACAACAGCAACAAATCACTTCACGACAGACTTCTCAAATCTCAATTTGGATTCTGCTCCATATCATGGCACTAACCAAGTTAGCATTGGAACTTCTCTCTTCCCATTCAAAATACTGGCACTACTCAACTTCATACACCTTTTGAAAAATTTATTCTCCGGAAACTTTTGAATGTTCTTTTGATTACTCGTAATTTATTATATGTGCGTCAATTTTGTTTAGATTATTCTGTCTATTTTGAGTTTCACTCCTATGGCTTTTTTGTGAAGGATCTACATACTCAGGAGATACTCCTTTAGGGGCCCGTTAGGAATGGCCTCTATGTTCTTCCCTCGGATGCTGAGACCTCTTCTCCCACCACATCTTCTTCCTCTACTATTTTGCTCTCACATCAAGCCTTCATTGGTGAAGGAATATCCCCGCATATATGGCATTCACGCCTAGGCCACCCTTCTCCATGTACCACCTCCTTCACCATTTGTCAGTTTCAACTTCCAGTCACTACTAGCACATCTTCTCTTTGCTCAGCTTGCTCTAAAGCCAAGTCTCATGCTCATGATCATGCTCATCCTCTTTCTCCTCCCTGTTCACAGAAGCCTTTGAACTTTTATTTCTTGATGTTTGGGGGCCGATGCCTGTGCTATCCTCTGCTAGTTATCATTTTTATCTTTCAATTGTTGACAATTTTAATAAATATATTTGGTTCATTCCACTTCACACTAAGTTTGATGTCCCTACTATATTTTTGGCTTTTCTACGTTACGTGAGTAACAATTTTTATTCTAATGTTATTTCTATTCAATTTAATTGGAGAGGTGAGTCTCACCCCTTCCTGCTTTACTTAAATCATTCGGCATTTCTCACCATATTACTTGTCCATATTCTCATCCTCAAAATGGGCATCACACACTTGATCTTGGAATCAGATTGCTTGTTGGTGGTGAAGGTTTTGGAGGCAGCTTCTGAAGACCAGTCACCTTGGGGGTCCATTATCCACAAGATTCGGCTACTGATGGCTACCTTTATTGATGTAAAGATTTGTTATGTGAATAGACTAGGAAATGGGGCAACCCATGGACTAGCTAGACACGCTTGGGATGTTCATCCCATCGCAATGTGGTGGGGTGGGTTCCTGGACTTTATCTATCAAGCCATTTGGCTTGACAGTTGTCTGTGACTCTTTGTTATGTTTTGAATGAAGTGGTTTGTTTTAATAAAAAAAAAATGGTAGTGTTGAGAGATGTCATCGTCACATTGTTGAGACTGGACTTTCACTTTTAGCCTATGCTTCGGTTCCTGACAAATATTGGATTGAGGCCTTTCAAGGTAATGTTTTCCTTATCAATTGTATGCCCACACCAATTCTTAATAATATTTCCCCTTCTCAAGCTCGCTTTCATCATTTCTCCGATTATTCCTTTTTGCGCATTTTTGCCTCTGCGCTTTGCCCCAATTTACGTCCATTTAACTGCAACAAAATGGATCTTTGCTCTCAACTATGTGCATTTATAGGCTATAGACTAGATCATAAATGATACAATTGTCTACATATTCCAACAGGTCGAGTCTACATCTCACATGATATTTGCTTTAATGAGGCCTGCTTCCCTTTTGCTTCTGCAGCTAGCCCTCTACTGTGTTGGGCCCAGACCTTCCCCTGCCTCAGAACATTTTGCTCAAGAGGATGCTTCTAGAAAAATCGGCTCACAGGCAAAACAAAAAGGTGCAGCCGTAGCATTGGATGCTAAATAACAGAAAGCATAATGTGCATTGCAGTAGAAGACTTCAGAAGAATTTTACATAACTGAAATATTATTAGATGGCATGTGATTTGGAATTAATGTGTTGCCACCTATCGTGGTCTATATATATTGTGAGGCATCGTACAAATGTAGTGGGGAAAACTGATGGAAATGAAAAAAATTGATTGAGGCCTTTTGACAAACAGTTTATGTGCTATCATATTTGCTTGTTTCTATAGTGCTAAGTGGCTAAAGGTGGAGAACTCACGGGAAAGAGGAAAGGCAGATCAGGAGGAAGAAAAAAAAACCAAGATGCTCAGTGGGATGGATGACGGTGGCTCACGGTGGTCTGATATTGCCGTTAAAGGGTGGAGTTCGGTCATGTGTCTTGACGGGGCAGTACTTGCGGTAGAATCTAGGGTCGAGTGGTGCACGGGGAAGGGGATAATTGGAAGGGAAAAAACAGCAGGGAAGAGAGGGGAAAGAACTCGAGGAGTGGGGCAAGGAGAGCAATTGTAGGGAATAAGAGAATTTGAGAGAGTGTGGAGGTGTGAATGGGAGATGAAGTATTGGAGAAGAGAAAACTGAAAAGGGAGGGAAAAACCATCGGGGAGTGGGGGAGAGAATGAAGAAGGAAAAAAAATAAGCGGGAAAGAAAGAAGAGGGATTCGTGGGCATTGGCCTAGGCGTTACAATCTTACCCTCTTATAAAAATTCGGTCCTTGGAATTTGCTAGTACCTCAAGCAAGGCCTAAAACCTTATTCATCATATCCATTCTTCACTTATTTTAATCCTCGATCATTATGTTGAACCTAATATTTCATATTCTAATTGTTCGATATTTTCGCTCGGTGCCTCACATACCTCTTAATCTCCCAGGTTTTCACATTTGTGCACATAGTCTTGGTCGTCATACTCTCTAGGTCCAGTTCACGTCTAGAAATGTAAATCTTAACAATGAAATTAAAAACCTAATAGTAACTCCACCCAAATCCTTAGCTTGACCTCATATAAAAATAGTAAATAGAACTCTCCACATAATATATTAAACTCATACAAATAGAAAAATAAAACTCTCCAAAATCCATGGCCTTTAATTTCACACTCGATTAATGAAGATATTCAACGCTTACCTTTATAGTACATCCCAACTAATCTCATACCTATATCAGCTTTATTTCCTGAATACCACATGTCCGTGCCTTCTACTTCCCCTATCTTTTACCTTGGAACCCTTAAAAATCTCTCATTTTTGAAATCCTCAAACTTGAAATCTATAGCAACAAGATTTAAGTCCTAATTGATCTCAAGTCACAACTAATATCCAATCACCAATAATGTTTACTCTCAACTCATCGCATTACCAAAAACCATGTTTCCATTGCGCACTCAAATAACTTCACCAAAATGTCCAAAACTAGGATTCATGAATATGACTCTTACCACATTTTGATAACAAATAAACTTCTTATCTTGATTTGCTGGAATGGTGGCTTGATTTCCTATTGAAAATGGCATTCAGATATTTGGCTTGACTGTGGCTCGACCTTGCTCGAGCAAAGTTTGGCCGGCTTGACACTTCACTCGACATTCCACTCCAACGTACACTAGATAGATTATTAGCTCAACACTCGCTTGACAGTCCGCTCAAGCAAACTCTAGGTTGATTGTTCGCTTAATACTCGCTCATCAATCAGCTCGACCAAATACCAGATAGATTATTCGCTTGACACCTTGCTCGAGCGAATGTTCGTAAACTATGGTTCCTGTGCCGTTAAGTATAAATACACACGTTTTGCACAGTTTTGAAGAATGTTGCAACCAAAATAGAGATAAAAGAGAGATAACTCTTTTTGTGAGATTTTGAGAGCTCATTGGTGTATTGGAGCTTTTGGGATCGAGGAGTGATTTGTGATTACTCTCATGTACTCCATTTTTGTGAAAGTTAATTCCTTAAGACCAACTTTGCCAGTGGATGTAGTCTTGTTCAAGCTGAACTGCCAATGGTGTTTGCTTCCTCTATTATACTTCAAAATAGTTGCTGATAACTAGTTAATCCCAAAAAATTGGTATCAGAGTGCCAGACTCCATGAAAGATCTTGAAGGATGGCTATGGTAAAGTTTGAAGTAGAGAAGTTCGATGGTTAGAATAATTTTAGTCTATGGCTCATCCAAATAAAGACTCTATTAAGACAACAAGGCTTGGGAAAGTTCTTGGATGAGAATGTGTCAGATGAATCTTCTACACTAACAAAGGAAGATGAAGAGAAAACACATAGTGTTATTCTGTTGTCTCTCTCCGATTGAGTATTGCGAGAGGTCACTGATGAAGAGTGAAATGCTTCAGTCCTAGAGGGGTCGGAGAGTTAGTACCTTTCACTTAAGATCACATCTCACAATACAGATGTAATCTCCAATTTCTCAGTTACACATAGATCTCATTGTTTTAAATCAACTACTCCAAAGTAATTAACTAGGAACACCACAAGGTCTCAAAATAAACATCAACCTTCCAAATAACAAGTCAAAAGAGCAAAACAAATCAATTGAATAAAATTCTCCAATGCCCAAAGTACTCTCTTTATACTAAATTCATATAGCCGCACCCATACTTCCTATTCTTGATTTCCCGCTGAATCATCCAAATCATTTGAAAAATATTGTGGACATAAGGAGTGTGATATGAACAACCTAGTAAGTAGAGCATATACAAGTATGTAAATATGAGTCTTTTCATAGAGCTCAATATGCAGAACAAAACATTTCAGTTCCAGAATGCAAAACCAAAAAACATGTTATCAGAACATTAGAGCGACATTTCAAAATGTTCATATTCAAAAAATCTTTGGCATAACATGACTTAACATCATCATCTAATCATGCCATATCATATCATATAATATCATCATATCATATCATATCAAAGACCATGTTTAACTCCCGAAGTAAGATTGTGCTATCCCTGGTGGCCAAACCAGGCATTATCAGATTGTGAATATTTCCCTTATTCATTCTTGGAGCACCGAGTGTGTGCACATGAAAAATCACATAGAAAAACCACTTTGTTTTAGAAATGGGTGCACTCAGAATAAAGATGTGGGTACCAACCATATAACAGAACCAAAACCATCGGGTCAGAACGAGATTTAGAGCATCTTTGTATAATCAAAACAGATACCACATCAGATCAAAACAGAGTACTAAATAGATTCATATCATTTTCACAATATTAAAAATAGATTCAGAGCATCTCTGTATAATCAAAACAGATTCAGATCATCTTCATACAACAAGCACAACTTTTCATATTACATATTCGCTATTTTTGCACTATTCAAAAATAGAATACTAAAACTTTTGCTCATGTCTACACAGTCATATCAAAAAATAATTTCTCTTTTATACAGATTTCGTGAGTAATGCATAACACATAACTGAGGTTGTTTTCACATTTCTTTTTCAAAACATAACATGCAAATTTTTCATAAATCAACCTCAGTTCATTTTCTCTTAATGGAAAATCTAGAATAGGAACTCCGCTTACCTTGAATTTTTAACTTCTCTAAATTTTCTCACAACAGTGCAAAGGAAATATCAATCGTCACCAATAAATGGCCACGTAACTTCTTAAATTTCCAATTGAATACGTAATTCGTAATTAAAACCCTAAAAATTAAATGAAAATCTATACTCTCTTAAAGTCTAAAGTCCTAGAACCCTAAAATATCATCACTTCCTACATACTTTGATTTTTCACATAATTTCTCTAAACAATTACTCGATTAAAACCTAAAATCATGTTACTCGTAAATTGGTCTTTAGAATATTTTCATGCAAGCATGGGATCTTGATACCAAAATATACATATTAAATTGACGATATCCACATGTGGCATGTAAACTTCTATAACCCATAACCCAAAATAAAATAGCATACTAATTTCCAGAAATAATTAAACCCGAGACCGCTTAAGAAATCAATTTCCTCATAAACTTGGGCTCATTAGAAACTAACACAAAATCAATCCCAAAACACGTGAACATCCAAAACCATTAGACCATAATACAAGTAAATGGCCTAGAGGTAATTGCCCACACTAGTGCTATTGCCAAGTGTCCTTATCTAAAAGCAAGCACATGGGACAAAAAGATTACACAGCAGATGCTCACCTAGCGGAAACCTGCAGGCACCAAGCAAAGGAAATCCACTTCTCCTTCATAAATTGGGACCAACCTGAAGCCAACCCCAGATTGTTCATCAACAACATACTAAACATGTTTCTACCTATCTCTTATTGGGCATCCCAGAGGATTATGGATGAATCGGCCACATGCAAAACAAAGGCGAGGCAACATTTCATACTTTAAAGGAACCCACATCCAATTCCCTTGCATCGTAATTGTCACCCTCTTATAATTTTTTTGTCAAATTCAATTCAATTTGAACCCGAAGGAAATTACCCCATCCACAACCATCTACTTGGACATCAACGTTGATTACCCTGCCGATAGTGTCGCCAATCTGTTCCCACAATCTCTATTCATGCATGCCAACAGTAAAGTGTGCATTTGGACCCAGAACATCTCCTATGCAAAATTCATCTTATGTGGTTGAGTAAAACAATCAAAAGGGTCGAGGACAATCATGTTGTTGTTGAACAGCCAAGACTTCTTGTCCTAAACTTTCTGTTTATCGACTTGGGTGGCGAAAGTCATCATGAAAACATTATTTCTTACCTCCTGGAAAGAGGCTAGTTTGCTTACTCTCCACACCTTAGCCATAGTGGATCCTATAATCTCCTTTCTGATATTCTTCTTTGAAAAGACCCTCTACCAAGCTTTTGTCTCCCTTATTATTATTTTCATACTAAACCTCTTCTTCCACCTGTATAAAGGAATGCTCTTCTTCCATTAAGCATAGAAGTCCACCATTCCTATATCATAGCTATAAAACTTAGGCCCATGTCCACAAAGAGCCCTACCATGGAGGCCAAAACGACGCCGTTTCAATATGTCTCTCTTTCCCCTTTAGTTTTTCTTCTTCCCTTATATTTCCTCCCCCATTAGCCCTCCTCCTTGATAACCCTCCCCAACATCTTTCCATTTTTTTTTCTCACATCCAAACCTCTCTCAACAAACCCACTCTCAAACTCTCCCTCTTCTATGTGTTTTCTTGGTCATTGTTGGTGCTGCAATTTTGTGGAATTTCATCACCATCGAGCCTCCTCACTGGAATGGTATTGAGTGACAGTAAACTCTCTCCCATTTCCCCTCCGTTCACACCACACTCACTTCAATTTTTTACTAACAAATTCACTCATCACTTGTCACTTCTTGTGGGTCATTTACATGCGCTGCTATTCAATGCCACCGACGTTCTCCTCGTCTCATCTGTAAGCAACTGTTCAACACCCCAATTGATTTTCTGTCTATCAAACTATCACTCTCTTTCTCTCTCTCTTAAATCACTACTTCAGTAGGTCTTAGTTAGGTAAATTTCCCTTGGTTACTGCCATAGAGAGCCCAGTCATAGCACATCCTCACACACGACCACAACAGTAAATCCACCCTTCTCACACTCCCTGTTTTATTTCTCTCCAGTGTTTCTCTATTTTCAATTGGGTGTAAACTTCCTTTCGCTTATTGATTTCATTTATACCATCGTGTGACACTGCCAAAGACAAAACGTAATTATTAGTGTTTTTTAGTGGTTCGTAAGGCAACATTTACGTCCCTGGACATAGTTGCTCTACTTGCTCATTTCACCGGCCCCCTCACAACATTAGGTATGATACTTCAGTGTAATAGGCTTGGTTGCATAGTTACATGTGTGTTGTGAATAAACTATGATTGCTAGAAATTTCTAATGAATTATATTTACATGATAGAACTTACTAGTCGTGCATTTTCTAGTTGAGTTGTGGTGATGGGAGTCTCTTGGTTGTGTGAGGTGGATAGAGGTATGGATAAGGAGACTGTTTGGATTGATATGGCTATGTAGGTGGAGTTACATGGCTGTTTTGACTTATATGTTGGTTGTATTTGGGTTTATATGTTGCTTGTTTGGGTTGATGTGGTGTTTGCATGGGATGATGCGTGTGGGTTGGTTGTGTTGGACTTGTCACGATGGTGGGCCATTAGTGATGTACATGGAAAAATTTTGGTTGTTTGGTGTTACTATTTGAGTTGATGTTGGATGTCAGAGTTGTTTTATGGTTGGTTGCGTCATGAAGTGTGTTGTGCTGGTTGTGTTGGACGTGTTGTAAGTTCTATGGATGCTCTGGTTTGACAAGTGGGATGGTTGGGTCGTGATGTCATTGTTTGGGTTGTGTGTAACATTTGAAGAGTGGCTACTGTAGTATTGTAGGCTGGTGATGATTGCCTGATTGCATAGTTTGTGAAATGGTTGAGTGATTTACATATCGGGAGTAAATGGGTGATGGTTGGTTGTTGGATTTCTTTGTTTGTGGGCTGTTTTATGTACTTAACTAGTTATGAGCTTGTTTTATTCTATTTTTAAGAAGGTGGAGTGTTTGTTAGCTAGGTTATGTGCTGGTGTGGGTTATTAACATATGAAGAGATATTTTTTGATTTAGGTTATTTTGAGATGGCTAGATTATGATCCCAAAAAGTAGATCATATTCTGCAAGAGTCAGGTAAGTGAGATTTCTATGTTAGATTTTGCATAAAAAGAAATGGACTGGGTTGAATTGTGAAAAATATTCATGTTTGTTTTGAAAAGAAATGTCGAAACAATTTCAGTTATGCATTCTACATTACTCATGAAATCTATATAAAAGAAAGACTTTTGCATCTAGTTTTTTGTTGTGTAAAAAGTGTGAATATGAAATTTAAAAATTTGTGCATGTTATGTGAATATGCTCTGAATCTATTTTGATTATGTGAAGATGATATGATTCTTTTCAATACTTTGTTTTTATATGATGTAGCATCTGAAAACCTTTGACATGACATTCTGATTATGTATTTGGTTCTGTTTCTGCTCTACTCTACTCTGATCTTACCATATGTGTAAAATTGTGGTATTTGTTATATGGTTTGTACCAACTTCTTTATCACTGAGGGCACCAACTTTGGAAATAAAGTGGTTTTCTACATTGTCTTTCCTCATGGCTTCAACAATAATAAGGGAAGATTTCACTTTTGTCTCTAGTTGGTTTGGCCATCGGGGATAGCACGACCCTACCATAAGGGTTAAATATGGTTTCTGTTCTAATATGATATGACGATGACGTTTGGTTATGTTATGCCAAATGACTTTTGAATATGAACATTTTGAACTATTGCTTTGATATGTTGATAACATGTTTTGGTTCTGCATTCTGAACTCCGTGAATAGGCTCATGTTTACATACAAGTATATGTTCTCTACTTATTGAATTGTTGATAACTCGCCCCTTATCTCTCCATAATATTTTTCAAATGATTTTAATGATTCAGCTGGAAATCAATATTAGGAAGTATGAGTAGGGTTTAGTTGAGAATTGTTTATTGAGTACCTAAGGGTACTGTAGTTATTAGAAGATATTTTCGTTATGTTGATCCAATTTATTGCAAGATTGATATTATTATGGAGAATTTGTAGAGTTATTAATTTATCTTGTTGGATTATTTCATTGATAACCTTATAGGGGATAATATATACGTTTGATTAAAATAGACGAATTTATATTTATGGATTTTTTGGAAATTCTATTTGTATTACTGGGAGATGATTGTGGTTGCCAAAAGCTAACTCTTTAGACTTCCGGATACAGGTAGTTACAATAACCGTCCGTCGAGAATAAAGACTATGGTTATCAACTTTATTGGAAGAGATTTACCCACTCACTTCAACTTGCATTCTCGAGAGAGACGGTACAGAGAAGAATTCACCTTTGTACTTAATTAGTTCTATCACAGTCTCTTTTAATACTTGATGTTCAATTTGTAGCTAGTGAGCTAAAGTTCATTTTCAAGCTATATACTAACATTAATAACATTAATAATTATTATATTATTATAAAATATCAATATATAATCTGAAAATTTCTTTTTGTAAGTCCACGTTAAAATATAACTTAAATAACTAAGTTTATTTATTTAAAATATAACTTAAATATTTCTTACCTGTTTTTTTTTTTCCCTCCTCAAATTAAAGAAGTTATACATTACAATTCTAGATCTTCAACCTTAAAAATTACAAATGGAAGGAAATTGAAAAAATAATGGAAAATGATAGTATATCCTCTCATTTTGCCTCCTTATTTGAACTGCTCATATATTTAATTGTTTTTTTTTGTTTAATGATTAAAGAAGTGACTATTAGTGTATTGGTATTTTTTTATTTTTCAAAAACATTTAAAGATGTTTAGAAAATGTGAAAAATAAAAAATAAAAAGAAAGTGAGATTTAGCCCAGGGATTACTGCTGGGCGGTAGTACCCTTACCATACCCAAAATTAATTAGTAAGTTTTCATCACAAAGGTCAAGAAGATCATTTTTAAATACAAAATATAGTATAAAATATAAATGTAACTATAATTTGATCAATATTTAAAATAAGGAAATCTATTCGCAACTGCACAAGTAAAAGACTAATATATTAAAATTAATAAATGTATATATTTAAGTAACTAAGTATTATATTAAAAAAGATCAATATATATCTAAATTTTGATATGTTTACATTACAAAATATATGATATTGGTATTGTAACACCCGAGCAAGTCAAGTTGCTTTACAAAACTTTGGGTTTATAGTTATAAAAAAAAAAAAAAAATTGTTTGGGATTACGAGTAAAATTTTTAGAAGAGAGTTTGGGCCTAAGATATTTTTTTGCGGAATATAATTTTTCAATAGGTTTGATAATTAGGTTTTAAAATCTTTAATGGATCAAGTGGATGGTCATCAGAAAAATTTATGGGATAAGTGCATTTATTTTAGGTTGAGTTGAGATCCAAAACTTCAGATAAAAGCCATGCAATAATCTTGTTAAGGATCCAAGACGTGGGCCTAAGTATATTTTTCATTTTATTTTATGTTATTTTATTTTATTTTATTTTCTTCTTAGACTTAAGAGCCCAGTCCGTAGAATCGTTTTCCAGACTCCGACGCACGGTTTACGTCTAATTTCCATTTTCATGCGGTCACTCCATCCTCTCCTCTAGGTGTTTTTTTTTTTTTTTTTTTTTTTTTTTTTTTTTTTTTTTTTTTTATCTCTTTACTATATATATGTACCAACATTCCTCCATAGTGAACCCTAGCGCCGCCCCCCAACTGCTCAACCTCAAGCGGGAACAACCAAAAGACGCCGGTCGTACGCCCAGGTCCGCCGTGACCACCCTCGGTAAGCCGAGCTCTGTCTCCGTGCTTTGTCTTCCACCGTTTTCTCTCTCGCTCACCTCTCCCTCTCTTTCTCTCGTGCTCAACGCAGCTCGACGGAAGCTCCGCCGCACTCCTACTCTCTTGCCGCACCACCACAGCCCCGTCGCACCTTTCGCCTCCACGCGTGCCTCAGTTTCCCTTGGGTAAGTCCCTACCGTTGCATACCGGGTGTTATTCCGGAGTATTGTTTGTTCATCTGGTTTTATTCTTATAAGTGATGTACGTACATAATATATATTATATATATAAAGTGTTAACATGATAGTTGAGTTATATTACCAATTTTACCCCTAGTACTGTATCTACCAGAAATATGTTTTCGTATGAGAGGTTTTTTTTTGGTTATGTTTAAATGAGTTTTGTTTTAAGTCTCATAAAACATTATTTTTGTATAGAAAATATTTTAATAACATTGTTAACTAAAGAAAGTAAACCTATTTTTAAGAGAGGAGTTTTTCATGGCGTAATTTATAATATTTCTAAAGTAGTCTAAGTATTTTATTAATTTATAATGCGTCGTTGGTACTTTAGATATTTTTAAATATTACTTTTTATTGAGTTCCGTAATTGTCTTAATACTTGTTCGATTAAACCTCTTATTCGGTACAAATTCGATTAAGTGGATATTGATAGTTTTAGAAAATGATGGTATTTTAGGAATTATGAGAATTTTAGGTTTTGAGGTTTTAAAATAGGTTCTTTTAGCATTTTAGGTTTAAATATCGAAATACATGGTTGATTGAAAATTTATGGAAATTACGTGATTTTTATAGGTGACGATTAATATCTGTTCGGCTTGGTTGAGGAAAATGTTTTTTGAAGACTAAGGAGTCTAGGTAAGCGGGGTTCCTATGCTAGATTTGCATAAAAAAAAATGGGCTGAGGTTGATTTTTGAAAATATGCATGTTTTGTTATGAAAAGAGATTTGAACTACCTCAGTTATTTGTTCTGCATTACTCATGAGATTATGTTTAAGAATAAAGTATTTTCTGGTATGATGATATAGACATGAGCTATTTTGCATCTTGCTTCTGAACTGTGCAAAAAAGAGCGAATTTGAAAGTTTGTGCATAAAATATAATTTTGTGATCTGATTCTGTTCTGTTCTGAAAATTTTCTGTACTCTGATATGATAAGATGTGATTTTTGAAACCTTTGGCATGACATTCTATTTCTGTTCTGACCTTACCACGGGTATAAAATTGTGGCCTCTGTTTGGGTTGGTACCAACTTTTCTGTTTCTGGTGCACCCACTTTGGAAACAAAGTGGTTTTCTGCGTGATCTTTCATATGTGCACACTTGGGGCTCCGAGAATGATAAGGGGAAGATTCACAATCTGTTTCTGCTCGGTTGGCTGCTGGGGTTTGCACAACCCTACCACGGGGGTTAAACATGGAATTCTGTTCTGATATAATGTTTCAGTTATGCTGTGCCAAAGGAATTTTGACTAAGAATATTTTTGAACTTTCGCTCTAATATGTTTTATCAAATATTCTGACGCTGCATTCTGAAAAGAAAAAGTGTGTTGTTTTGCATTATGAACTCTGTAAATGCTCATGTTTGCATACTAGTATATGTTTTCTACTTACTAAGTTGTTGATAACTCACCCCTATCTTCATAATATGCTTCAGATAATTTTGATGCAACAATTGGAAATCAAGAATAGGGAGTACTTGCAAGTTTGTTAATCATAGAAGACTAAGTGCCTTTGGGTACAATGACTGTTGGAGAGTCTTTTGGTCGTGTTAATATTGTATGTGACTTTGGTATTTTGAGTAATGGATATTCCTAGTCTTTGTGGGAAAGTTTATGTTTATTAATGATACACCACTGATGTGCCCTTATGTAGGAACATGGATATTTGTGTTGAACAAATAGGTTAATATGTTATGGAGACTCTGATTTATTTTAAAAGTATTATTTGGAAATGATTTTTAGGTGATATGAGTTAACTCTCCCAACCCTTGAGGTCAGGGCGTTACACGTATATATGTAGTAGCATAAGTAACTAATATAATAACATTAATTCATATACAAATATGCATACAAATCTATAGACAGTACCTAACTCGTAATAATTTATATCCATGATATAATCAATAATATATTTAATAATATCTACGTTGATTAGTCGAGTCAATTAGGGGTAAAAAAAAATCGGTGAACGGGTAAAATGGACCAAACCGGTAGGTTTAATCGGTATCGGGTTTGGTTCGGTTTGATACTGGTTTTATTATCTTCGTATCAGCCCCCATTTTGGATCAGTCGAGACACACCTTACGTGTCCCAAGTAAAATGACCAAAAAACCCAGTAACAAAATCAACCTCCCTCTCATTTCACTTTTCTTCTTCTCCCTCTACCCCATGTCGCCCAAGCCCCCCATCCCTGCCCCTCGCCCATCCTCTCCCCCCACCCCCACCACCCGTCCGCGTCGGCATCCTCTCTCCCAACCCGGCGTCGGTATCCTCTCCCCTACCTCCACCCCACTCGGCGTCGCCATCCTCTCCCCCACCCGCAACCCGCATCGCATCCTCTCCCCCACCCATACCCCTGTAGGCCAAATGAGAGGCATGGCTGAGCATGGAGGGCTGAGGGAGGTGCGATGGAGCTGCTGGTGGCTGAGGGAGGCTCGAGGTGGCGGCTGGATCCGTGGGTGGCGGCGTACGGCTAGGTGAACCGGTTCCTAGCCTCAAAACCTCCTCAGGTATGCCTCGCTTGTTCCCACCCAAAGCCCCCTCAGACCCCCCTAGCAAAATCTCCTTCCCTCCTGAAGCCCCTCGTTCAGGTGCGATGCAGAAATCTCCTTCATCTCCCCCTTCCCTTCATCCTCATCGGTTCTTCATCTCCCCCATCCTTCATCCTCATGAAGTTTGCACCTCAAAGTGACCTGCAAGCCCTCAGACCCGTGCTTCATCTCCAGAAATCCAACACACCATGATTTGAAAAAAAAAACCCAATAATCCGCGGCGAAACAGGTAATGTGTCGACAAACCCATTAATATTCTTCAAATTTTTTTTTGGATACCTCATTTTTTCTCTGTGATTCTAGGGTTACACCGTACATTTTTGCTTCTCTGCGATTTCGACGCTGGTAAGCCCTCATTCTTCTTCTTTGTTATGGTTTCACTCACACACTCAGATTCTCACCGGCGATGCACGCACTTCGATTTCACACTGAAGCTTTTCCACAGAAATTAATTCCTCCCGTAGACTTTCTTTGTCATTTCTTCTCTGTGATGATCTGCGATTTCGACTATCTAGGGTTAGTATATAGAATGGTATTTATTATTTGATGTACTAAAAGTGCAATCTAATGATTATAAATTTTCATATATAAGCAAGTGAATCAGATTCAAGCATGGTAGAGTCTAAATTATAACCCAAAAAATAGCTGCTTTTCACAGAAATCCTGCAGTTTGTTTTGAACCTCCTGCTAGCTGTCAGGCTCATAAACCTTACATATTCTCTTCCACATTTAAAGGCTAAATTCACAAACTTTGGTGTGAGTCATTTTCTTTTAATGAATAACATTGGTTTGAGTGTAGATCACTTAGTTGATTGTAGACTACTCTTCTCGCTGATTTAGTCCTACATCTGCACTGAAGCTCTTCTGCCATATTGATGCACTTCCTATACGTTAGATAATTGGCTCATAGCACGTTTTATTGATGTACTTCCAATGGCTTGGCTTGGATAGTGTTTAATTAATGTACTTCCAGTGGCTTGGATACTACTTTTTCAGGCTTTTTGATGTTTTAAACCAGAACCTTGATGGTTTTTTGGTTGTACACGATCACTGTATACATGGTTTGTGTTGTATGTGGAGGGTTCTACTATGAGATCATGATATTATCTTCATTCTTTCACCTAACGAGAAAAAGTGTCTGCATTCTTGTAGGTTCCTCTAGGTGTTGATTTTTCATTCATATAATGTCAAGTTTGGAAGAGGGTAATTCCTAGAAGTCATTGTTTAATTTTTCTAATTATTGGAAGAAATGCAAGAGAAAAATCATAACCTTCATCTTCTTGATTTTCATATTTTCTCTTGAACTTTACTTTCCAAAAAAAAAAAAAAAAAAACATTTTCACATTATTTTTGACAATTTATCATTCACCTTGTGCCAAGGCCACACATTTTGATATGAAATCTTTGCAATTGCTTAGGTGTTTCTCTTGTATACAATCCATGTACATGGGCTATGCCTATTGCTATTGATAAAATTTCTGGCCTACCTATCAAGAAAAGCTTTGCAATTGATCTTGAATTGCATCTTCTTGTATTTTTGTAATTTTGTGTGCAGTTTTTCCTAGTATAGACAAGGGACTATGAGTGCTGCCATTTGAGATGCAATTTAAAACTACATATTCTTTTTTTTTAGATTCCACTCTAGCATCATCTTCTAAAATGGATATTTTTTTCTTATGATCTTGAAAATTGCATGCTTAGGATATGTTATACTTCAGAATCTGTTGCTGGTGAATTTCAATTATTTACTTATTATTGATGCACTATGGATTATGATACTATACCTAGATGATGGAGAACTTAATATTTATCTTTTTTATGGTAACAATATGTGTAAATACTTCAGATTGGCAATTAACATTGAAACACTTAAGTGAACTATGGTTCCACAAATGGGAAGAATTTATAGAAAAGACAAAGGAGAAAAGGTCTCATCTGCACGAACTTGGAGCATTTACTTGTAATTACTTGTAATTAGTTAGACTTTTCCAGAATCTTGTGAAATCAAAGGACTTTGAAATCTGAAATGTTCTGTATTTGTGATTAGTTCGTGAATGCTTGCAAGTAATACTACATTTTGCTATTCTATTGATTATATCTTGTCCTTTTAGCAATTTTCCCCTAGAGTGGACAACAATGAATGCAAATTGCTCTACTAGCTTATGCTAATAATTTTTGATGAACTATTTTCAGGGCCTCTTTAGATCTGATGCAGATCAAACAAATTGGAATGGGACAGTTGCACTGGTCAACTACAAAGTATGCTCATTTGCATGATTGGACAGTTGCACCGGAATCAAGCAATATGAAAGATAAAGAAACTCAAGACGAAGTTGGATTGGATATTATTTTGTTGTGATTTGTGTTGTAATTATTTTATATTCGAAAAACAATAATGTATGTCGTTCAATGCTAAGATATGGATATTAGGCTAGTTGTAATGTTTAGAAATGTTGTAATATTTGTAAGACATTTTGGAATGTAACTTTGAGGCTGCGTTTGGTTACTAAACTCACCTCAACTCATCTCAACTCATCATTACAACTTTTTCAAATTCCAATACAAAATATAATAAACTATTCAACTTTTTCAAATTTCAAAATAATAATAATATTAAAAAATAATATTCTAATAATATTTTATCATCGCAACTCAACTCAATTCAACTCACTTCAACATCCACACACACCCTGAATGTTACTTACAAAAACATGTTTATAATGTAATTGTTTACATTGCACTTTGTTGATTGTGATTGTAATGATAACAATACCTGTCCAAAATTATATGGTAATCTGTCAAATATCATAGGGTAATCTGTCTAAAATTAGAACCAAGTTCTGCCAACAAATACACTAGCCACCAAAAATAAACTAAAATTTCGTAAACTAGACAAAATAATGCAGGACCAGTAAATTTAAGAAGTGTGCAATTACAAGTGTGCAATAAATTTAAAAGAGTTCTACTTGAGTTACAATAAATTTAAGAGAGTTACACTTGAGTTACAATAAATTTAATGACTGCTATACTTGAGTCCACACAGCTATTGTTGACTGCTACATTTGAGTTACAACATCCAATGGCTATAGTCCACTCATTGTCGTGCCCTTCCAGCATGGCCCCTGCCCTTCCACTCCCATCTGCTATTGTTGACTGCTACACTTGAGTTACAAAGTTATGAGGCTTTGCTAGCTGCAGATAAAATAAAAAATAAAATCAAATGTTTGACAACTACAACATTTAGTTTTTTTTTTTTTTTTTCACGAGGGAAAGAAGGTTTTTCTTGTATAGTTCTTTTTTTTTTTTTCTGAAAAATTATACTTTCTTCTACATCAACTTTTTCCATACATTTTTCTTCCTGGCTAATTCATCCTAAACCAGAATCATGTACAAGAGCTAGGATTGAAAGTTCTTAAGAAACAATTCAGGATTTTCACTTGGGATCGAAGAAGTTCTTTGTAAGTCCCAATTTCTCTCAGCGCAATGGTAAATTTGGTCATAACAGGCCTGTAGTAGCAGAGAAATTCAATTTAAATTAGTAGACACCTCAATCTGCATTTTGAGAGCCATGAATCGTGGATATTCTAGTCTCAAAGTGTAATCTCTAAAAACTGTCAAGGCAAAGAGTTAATTACCATTTAGCAACCAAAGAAAATAGAATAAAGCCCAGCATGAACAAATTGACATACCTCCAAAAGCCAAACTAATGGGATCATCATGCCCTCCACCAAAAGTTTCTAGTGCACCCACAAAAGCAATATCCCCATCATATTCCTCCCCAAGTCCTTCACTGTGTGAGGACAAAAAAATGCAATTAAAACCCCTCACAAACTGAAGGTCCATAGGATAGCAAAGATTACCTTATGCAACCAAAAACATCAGGAACGACTCAGAAACCACTAAACAAAGCTTATTTTCAAAAACAGGATCTAGGTAGAGATTCTAATTTTCATTGTGAACAATTTTATTCAAAATGATAGCAATAGATAGACAATTGACAATTTGGAAAACTTTCTATAGCATGAATCTATGTCTTGAATTTTATTTTTAGTAAGTACTAGAGCTTGAATTAAATTATTGAGGGATGATAAAGAAACACGTTTATAAATGTGGACATAAGTACTAATCAAAATATAAATAAATGTGGACATACGTGTATTTTCGGCACCCTTTGTAAAACTTTAAACTTCGCTCCTTTAATGATTCAGCACTTTCCTCCAAGCTTTGTATCTGTTTAACAAGAAATCATCAACAAGCCACAATACTTCAGAGCAGTGTATAAATCATGAATGCAATAAATTCCACCAAATTATTTCAACCATGTTAAAAGGAAGTCAGTTGATAAAAATATGCTATCCATCTCTGACATGGATACCATGTCAACATAAAAATTCAATTACAGTGATGGTATATTCAGAAATCATTAATAATTTGCTTCAAGTATTCGAACAATACAAACCGGGAATGTCATGAAGTTGATATAGAGCTATACAGAGCCTTAACCTTCAATCTCTCACAATCAGGAGTGTTTCGACCACCCACTTGACTTGACTCGACTCAACTCAACTAAACATTAGTAATGACTGCATGGGGTAGCCACAATACCTAGACCAAGCTATCGGCAAACAAAACTATAGAAGGAATCAAAGTTCTAATCGTATCATATTTGAAGCTTCAGAGATAAATTTGTACGACTTATACCATAGGCACTTAATAAGCTTCAAAGCAATATTATCTAGCCTAAACATTTTAGCACCGTGGAAGCAAAAATCAAAATTTTCCCGAACTATTAAACAAATAAGCAATTACGGACAATGACAATCAAGAAAAGTGCAAACTCTTACAACCATAATTTTCATGGTACTCAGATATGTTCAATTATTACAAATTTCCTTAAAACTTTAAACTCTTAAATATAGGCGTAGAGGTAACCTTCAATAGTAAAAATTCGAAAGTTCCTATTGATTTTCCTAGATTTCCCCAGACACCAAACAGAGCATTGGAACATGCTCTCATCAGTTATACAATTAAAGATAATTCAGCTGAACATGCAAGAACAGAGAGAGGGGGGACCTGCTTGCGAAACATAGGACAATCATCGAGCTTTGGGAATGCATTTTTAAGACCAAGATTCTTGCTCTACTCAGCGCAAAATATTAATCTACCATTACATCCAAAGCTCGGTCTTCGCTAATCAAACATATAACCACCGCGGAGCAGCACGACTCCGAGCGAGATCTCACATTGTACTCCCATCTTATCCGCCATTCAACCGAAACAAACAAAACGAATGGTAAATAAAAGAAAACACCTCCAACACTTGAAATCACGGCCTTGAGGCATATACGAGATGGATTTGCATAAATTTCACAACCACTAACGCTAACGAGAAAATAAACTTTCAGAGTCCTAGATCCATTTTTCCTCTTTTGCCTTTTTTTTTTTCCTATTTAAATCTTTCCAGTTTTGGTATCGGAACCCTAGAAGAGCAGGCAAAATGACCGGATTAATAAACCCTGGGAAGAACAGGAAACATGGAGGTTAGATTAACGGCTGCGGCACATCAGAGGTAGTGTTTATTGGGGAACCGAAAAGGGATTCAATTAGGAAATTTCTCTTTTAACATGAAGATGTTGAAACCATGCGTGCGAGAGAGAGACAGGCAGACATAGATAAAAGCGAAACACACAAGGGGCGGCGCAGGACAGAGGGATGGGCGGCGCGGGGTGGCCCTGGACCGAGTGATGACCGTCGCGGGGTGGCGCTGGACCGACTGATGGCCGTTGCGGGGTGGCACTGGACCGACTGATGGCCGTCGCGGGGTGGCGCTGGGCAGGAGGGGCAAGTGCTGGGAGACGCGGGATGTGCTTCGGATTTCAAATTTGGATATTTGTTTGGGTAAAACGAGTGTTAAAAAAAAAAAAAAAAAAAGAAAGAAAGAAAGAAAGAAACCAGCCAGCTAAGGTGTGCTACGGATTAGCCGTGAACAGGGGCTGATTCGTAGAAGAACTCTTTCTCAAAATCGGTGAAAAGGTTCTAGTTTTTCCTTTTCTAACACCGGACCGAACCAAACTGGACTGGTTGATGTATATATATATATATATTTTAATTTTTTGAAATATTTTTATATGATTTTTATATAGTATATATAATTTTGTATTATATGATGAATTACTAATTAATATAATTTTAAATTTTAAAATCCTAAATTACTATAGTTTATTGTATTAATAGTTATACTAATACCATATTACTATATATTATAATATACTATAATATATTATCTGTAACGCCCCGTACCCGGAAGGGTCGGAGGGTTATTACCTGTCATTTTCAAACCTGTCTCTCCAAGATCCTAAAACTCCAAGGACATCATAAATAGTACACAATCTCATATTTTCCAAATAATCATAAAGCAAACTCCAAGTCATCATTTCAAAATAACATAAACCAAGGAGGGGTCCACAATTTTCTAATAATCTCAACGAAATAAAACGATACATCTTTAGATCTCAATAGGTTCAAACAACACAAAGTACTTCAAATACTAAAGGTAAACCCTTCTACTAACAATGGTACTAGACCTTCTATCCATATCTAGCCAAGCTCCAATTTCTAATCCTGACCCCCAGCTGGGTAATCAATGTCTTTTGGAAAATAATGAAGATAAGGGGTAAGTTATCCACAACTCAGTAAGCAGAGAACATGTAGTAGTATGTAAACATGAGCCATTTTTAAAAAATTTAGTATGTAGGAGCCAAACATTTCATTTTCACATACACAACTCAAAACGTATTATCCGAAAGAAATCCGAGTGTCTTTTCAATATTTTCATACTCATAAACCATCTTCATATTTAAATATTATTTTCGTATTCAAGTACCATTTTCATATTCAAAAATCGCTTTAGCGTAATATAACTGCACGTCTTCATTTTATTATAACATATCTTATACCATATTTAACCCCCATGGTAGGGTTGTCATATCCCCGATGGCCAAACCAGACAGTATCATATTGTGAAACTTCCTATTTTTTAATCTCAAAACTCCGAGTGTGCACACAAGAAAGAACACATAAAAGACCATTTTGTTTTCAAAATGGGTGCACTCATATCATATCATATTATATTGGTACCAACCATATCCCGTGAACTAGTATCGTCATATAAGAACCATATTTAGAATCAGAATCGAAACAGATAAGTATGCCAAAGGTTTTTCATATCCATATCATATCAAACCACATGCTAAACATAATCGTATAATTTCCATTTGATAAAAAACAGATCCAAATAATTTTCATATCACATGTAGAAAATTCACAGATATCATATTCGCTTTTTGGCACATTTTAGAAACATGTCAAATATTGATCATGTTTATACTATTCATGTCAAAAGTATTTATTTTCTCTTTCATACATATCTCATGAGTGAATGCAAAACTTATACTGAGATTGTCTTTCACCTTTTCTTTTTAAAACAAAATGCACTTTTTTTTTTTCAAACCAACCTCAGTTAATTTCTTTTATGCAAATCTAGCATAGGAACCCCGCTTACCTTGACTTCTTAACTTTTCGAAAACTTCCTCAACAATGCCGAACAAAAAAATTAATCGTCATCTATAAGATAATCACGTAAATTTTTCATAAATTTCCAATCAATGTCGTATTTCGATATTCAAGCCTAAACTTCTAAAATAACTTGTTTTTAATTCCTCAAAACACAAAATTTTCATCATTCTTAAAATACCAACATCACTGTCTAAACTCATCAATATTCAACTTAGTAACTCCGACTAAAATATTAAATTCTAACCTACTTACAATTGAGATCTTACAATAATTTCTAATACTAAATAACATAACTATATCAAAATCATTGTAAGTAGAAAATCATACTTTTGTTTCAATGAAAAAAAATATTCTTTTAAAAGGATTCAAAATAAGATTTTGCACTTACTGATCATTCGAAAAAAAATTCATCAGTATTTGCTTAATAACCATTCTGATAAAAATATCAGTCTTTGAAAAATACCACTTAACAAAATAAACCCACATGTGCCTAAGTCTAAAAATATAAAAATAACAATCACATGTAGCCCATGTTTCAATTGCAAAAATACAAAATCAGTAGATGTTCTAATCAAAAAGGGCAAAAAGGGTAATAACACCCTTCATCTACAAGTCACTCGAGACACACACACAGAGATCCCTTTTTAAGTAACTATTATCTATAACAAAAATAAAACTAGTAGAAGAAAACATGAGCGACCGCATGGACATACCCATGGAAAGAATAAAATTGAGGCAGCGGCACCGTGGGAGCACGACAGCGTGAAGCTGGTGGTTGGCTACGGTGGATGGGGGTGGTGCCTGGTCACTGGCTGAGAGAGAAAGAGGGAGCAATGAGCAAGAGAGGCACACGGTGAGAGAATAAGGGAGAGGCCGAGAGAGAAGAAAAAAAAAACATTTGGAGGTGGGGTGAGCTTATCGGGGGACTATGGTGGCGTACGGCCGATTGGGGTGATGGGTAGTCCTCGCCAGCAGTTTCTGTGCGGGCACAGTGAGGTGGAGCTCTCGGTGGAGGGTGATTGCAGCGGCTTGGATGCTGCTCTGTTTTAGACAACTAAAACAGGGGATTTCTAGGCTTGCAATAGAGGCTACGGGGCGTTGGGCGGCAGCTCCTTGTGGCTGAGCATGTTTGTGAGGTCCGGACAAAGGTTCACAGTGGAGAGTGGACGTCGGTTTGGCCTTCTTTGAGGAGGAGAATGAGTGACACTTAGTCTAGGGGTGAGAAAAGCTTAACATATATATAAGCTATAAGTGGAAAGCAGATAAAACCTAATGAGGAGGAAGGGATGGATGTGCATGAAAGAGGAAATATGGCGTGTACCCGAGTGACGTGAAATATGGAAGCGTTTTCCACGGGCCTGGGCTTGGCAGTGGGCTGGGTCTGACATCCTCCCCCTTATAAAAATTTCGTCCTCGGAATTTGTTATTAATTGTCAAAACTCCCATCAAAAAGTCGTGGATACTTATGTCGTATTTCTTCCTCCGACTCCCAAGAAGCTTCATTAGTAGCATGATTCTTCCACAACACTTCAACCAAAGGGATAGTTCGAGTCCATAACACTTCTTCTTTCCTTTCCAAAATTCAAACTGGTTCTTCCGCATAAGTCATATCCTCCTGAATTTGAAGTGGTTCATAGTCAATAATGTGCGTCGGGTTGGGAATATATTTCCTCAACATGGAAATATGAAATACATTATGCACTCCCGCAAGTGCCGGTGGAAGTGCTACTCTATAAGCCACTGGTCCAATCCGGTCAAGAATCTCAAATGGTCCAATATATCTTAGGTTCAACTTGCCATTCTTTCCAAATCTCATAACTCTTTTCATCGGTACTATTCTCAAAAATACTTTATCTCCAACCCCAAACTCTAGTTGGCGACGACGTTTATTTGCATAACTCTTTTGTCGGCTTTGAGCTGCTTTCATTCTAGCCCGAATGACATCTATCTTCTTTGTGGTCTGCTGAATAATCTCTAGTCCCAAAAGTTTCCTTTCACCTACTTCATCCCAATACAATGGAGATCTACACCTTCTGCTATACAAAACCTCGTAAGGTGTCATTCCAATGCTAGCTTGGAAATTATTATTATAAGCTAACTCGACCAATGGTAAATGTCGCATCCAAGTTCCCTTAAAATCCATCACACATGCCCTCAACATGTCTTCCAAGATTTGAATAGTTCTTTCTGACTATCCATCTGTCTGAGGGTGAAATGCAGTACTGAAAGTTAACTTAGTACCCATTGCTTCCTGTAAGCTTCGCCAGAACTTGGAAGTGAAGCGAGGGTCTCAATTCGACACAATGGATACCGGTACCCCATGCAACCTCACTATCTCCCGCACATACAACTTAACAGTTTATAAGAAACTTTAATGGGCACAAAACGAGCGGTTTTCATCAAGCGATCCACGATCACCCATATAGCATCTTGTCCGCTCAATGTCTTTGATATGCTCCCACTTCTACTCTGGAATCTGGAGTGGTTGTAATAATCCTGCTAGTCTCTGATGCTCCGCCTTCACCTGTTGACAATTTAGGCATTGTTCCACAAATTTAGCAGTTTCTCTTTTCATACCCTCCTACCAAAAAGACTCTCTCAAGTCCCGATACATTTTGGTACTCCCAGGGTGAACTATGTATAAGGAACGGTGAGTTTCTTCAAGAATTATCCTTTTCAGTTCTTCATTAGCTGGCATGCACAATCTACCTCTAAACCTTAAAACTCCATCCTCGAAAATGCTAAAGTCAGATTTGCCCCCGTTCCCGACTTCTTCCACTAGTTTCACCAACCCTAAATCCACTTTTTGAGCAGTTTTGATTCTATCTATTAAGGCTGGTTGAACTATTAAACTGGCCAAGAAAGTACTTGTATCATTAGTGATAACCTCAATACCAGCTCTTTCTAGGTCCATTAACAACGTATATTGAGTGGTAAGCACTACAACTGCTGGTCCCATTGACTTCCTACTTAAGGCATCGGCTACAACATTAGCTTTTCCCGAGTGATAATTGATGGTGCAATCATAATCCTTGATTAACTCAAGCCATCTCTTTTGCCTCATATTTAATTCCTTTTGGGTGAAGAAATATTTCAAACTCTTGTGATCTGTATAAATTTTGCACTTTTCCCCATACAGATAGTGTCTCCAAACCTTAAGTGCAAAAATGACTGTCGCATGTTCCAGATCATGCATGGGATAATTCTGCTCGTACGCTTTTAGTTGGCATCAAGTGTATGCTATAGCCTTCCCATGTTGCATCAGTACACACCCCAATCCAAGCGTTGATGCATCGCTATAAACTACAAATCCACCTCTAGCAGTGGGGACTGTTAACACTAGAGCTGTCACTAATTTCGTTTCAACTCCCGAAAGCTTTCTAGACACTTTGTTGTCCATTCAAATTTAATATTTTTCCTGGTGAGTGTTGTGAGAGGAATTGCTATCATGGAGAAACTATCAATGAATCAACGGTAATAACCTGTCAATCCCAAGAAACTTCTAACCTCATGAATATTCTTCGTGTCGGCGAAGTAACCACTGCTTCCACTTTTCCCGGGTCCACTGAAATGCCATCTTTCGAAATTACATGTCCTAGAAATGCGATTGAATCAAGCCAAAATTCACACTTCTTCAACTTAGCAAACAACTTTTTATCTCTGAGTGTGCCAAGTATTAGCTTCAAATGTTCCTCATGCTCAGTCTTGATTTTGGAGTATACGAGTATATCATCAATAAAAACAACTACGAACTTATCCAAGAATTCCACTGTTCATCAAATCCATGAATACTGCTGGGGCGTTAGTCAGGCCAAAAGGCATGACTAAAAACTCATAATGACTATAACGGGTCCCTGATCTTCAATTGATGGTAACCCGATCGAAGATCAATCATTGAAAATACCTGAGCACTCAGGAGCTGATCAAACAAATCCTCTATATGGGGTAGCGGGTACTTATTCTTTATGGTCACCCTATTAAGTTCCCTGTAGTCAATACACATTCTCATCGATCCATCCTTCTTCTCAATAAAGAGGACTGGAGCTCCCCAAGGTGATACACTGGGCTTGATAAAACCCTTATCGAACAGGTCTTGCAACTAATTTACACGGTGCCATCCTGTAAGGTGCTTTCGAAAGGGGTGTCATACCTAGGACTAGTTCGATAGTAAACTTTACCTCCCGCTCGGGTGGGAGTCCAGGTAAATCTTCTGGGAAAACCTCTGGATATTCCCTCACCACATGTACCTGCTCTAACTTCAACTCCTCTGTTGGTGCTTCTACCACACAGGTTAAGAACCCCTGAGAACCATCACGTAACAATTTCCCGACTTGAATGACAGATATGATGGGTGGATGCAACCTCACTTACGAACCTGTGAATCGAAATTCACTTTCTTTTGGGGTCTAAATATCACTTCCTTTTTAAAACAATCTATACTGGCGAGGTAGCAAGTCAGCCAATCCATACCCAAAATCACATCAAACCCAATCATGTTACACACTATCAAATATGCTGGCATTAATCTTCCCTCAATTGATAAAGAACACCCCAGTAGAATCTCGTCACAGACTACTGAATTTCCTGTTGGGGTCGCGACCATTAACTCGAACTTTAACTTTTCGGTTTCTAAGGTGCAAAATTGAGCATAAGTCTTGGAAACAAACGAATGTGTCGCTCTCGAATCAAATAACACAGTGACATTATTAGAAAACAGAGAAAGAGTACTTGTGGTCACAATCAACATTATTCATATACTAAAATTTCCAAGTCTTAACCTCAACCCACAAACTAAAATCTTAAAACATGACAAAGAAGTCACACTTGTGATCATGTCATTCCTATCTTCAGCCTTTCCAGGTGTCAGAGCACAAACCCTCGTAGGCGCTGTTGTACGCTGGATGTTGCCTCGCACTGCCCCTTCTGCCCTAGGTGGTGGTGGCCTGTTGCTATCCAATTGCAAAGGCCAGTCCCTGAGATAGTGACCCAACTTGCCACAACGGTAGCATAGTCCCGCTTCCTTCCTACATACTCTGGCATGTACTCGGTTGCAAGTTCTACATTGATATGCTTGTTGGGTGCCCTGAACCAGCCTCTTACCCGAGCTACTACCTTCATTCATCTTTTTTCACGTTCCTTGGTCCATGCCAGAATGATGCCCCAATGAAATAGTCCTCTTCCTCTGATCGTGCAATGCAGCACTCCTTTGAAAGGTTCGTTCAAAAACTGTGGCCTTATCTACCAACTCTAAGAAGTTCCAAATCTGGAAGCCCACTACTCGTTCATAAAGTTTTTCATTCAGCCCTTATTCGAATTTATGCGCCTTTTTTTCTTCATCAGGAATTAGATACGCAGCAAAACGGGATAATTCAACGAATCTAGCTGCATACTGGTGCACTATCATGGTTCCCTGCACCAAAATGGCATATTCCATTACCTTATCATCTCGGGCCGAGTTTGGAAAAAAGTGCTCAGGAAAAATTTGCTTAAAATGCAGTCGACTGGCTATTTCTGTCCCCCTGCTTCTCGGATAGTTCTTTCTGAGATCCACCATCTTTTTGCCTCACCAGTCAGTTGGTCAATTTGAATGTAGCATATGCCACCTTTTATTCCTCTATGCAGATTAGCACTTGCAATATCTCCTTAATATCTTGAAACAATCTTCTGCTAAGGTTGGTTCACCTTTCCCATCAAATGTAGGGGGTGCATCTGATTGAACTGTTCTATGGTACAGCCTCCTTCATTAAAGTTGCGTTGGCGACCCAATGGGTTCTGCACGAGATCATCTATTAATTGATGAGCTGCTACTCGCAGTACTTCGGAAGCACTTGGGTTTGCTTCCCTTTTGTTCTTGTTTGCATTCAAGTTCGACGTCCTTCATTCTCGTCGACGAGTGGCATCTTGACGAAATAACTTGGATTTTTAATATTCGTTTCAAAGTTTATAGCGTTCATATAAACATAAATAATTAGTGGTAATCGTATAAACAAAACATATATATAATACCCCAAAGTTATAAAGATACCTACAATAATGAGAAAAGAAGTACGCGTAACAATAGAAATGATTAATTTCCAAAGTCTAAAATAAAACTAAACTCCATCAAATCTATTTAAAAATTCTCTATTTAAAAAGAAGTACCCAGAAGGGTCGGAGGGTTACTACCTATCATTTTGAAACCTGTCTCTCCAAGTATCTAAAACTCCAAGGACATCATAAATAGTACACGATCTAATATTTCCCAAATAACCATAAAGTAAACTCCAAGTCATCATTTCAAAATAACATAAACCAAGGAGGGGTCCATAATTTTCCAATAATCTCAACGAAATAAAACGATACATCTTTAGATCTCAATAGGTCCAAACAACACAAAGTACTTCAAATACTCAAGGTTAAACCCTTCTACTAACAATGGTACTCGACCTTCTATTCATATCTAGCCCAGCTCCAATTTCTAATCCTGACCCCCAGCTGGGTAATCAATGTCATCTGAAAAATAATGAAGATAAGGGGTGAGTTATCCACAACTAGGTAGGGGTGATACCCGCCCCCTACGAGGCGGGGCCACCCCTCCCCCGCCCCCCGCCCCCGCATATGCGGGGGTGGGGAATTTCTCCCCGGACCCCGCCCCCGCATGGCGGGGGCGGGGTCCCCCGTCCGTTGGGCCGGGGTGCGGGGGTGGACCCCCACCCGTCCGCACCCCCGCCCCCATACTGGGCCTTCGGCCCAGTACATTTTTCTGGGCCCTAATTGTCCCAGAATCGGTTTTTAGGCCACTTTGGGCCCAGAATTCGTTTTTGGGCCATTTGAGCCCATTATTTAGATTAAAAAGTATATATATTTAAAAACAGGAAAAAAAATATATATATAAGGGATATATAGAATCATACATTGAACTATTACGTTATTAACTAATTAAGTAGTAATCATCACTAAGGCAGTAAGGCACTATGCTAAAATATTTTGTTCACAATTATACAAATTAAGAGAACTAATAAACTATTACACTATTACAAACTCCTCTAAAAGAAATAAATATTACAAATTAAACAATTAACTATTGTAGCAACATTACAATTAATGTTAAATGAATAAAATCATAATTTTTCAATTTGATCAATTTGATTTTGGGGTGGAGCCGTAGCGGTGAGTTCACTGAGTGGTGAGTTATGTCGATTGCTGTGAGACTGAAAATCAAGATCATAAAAGTCAATAAGTTATAAAACCTGAAATATTAATAAGTTAAAAATAAAACAAATTAGAATTAAAAAGTTATAAAGATGAAACAAAATTTTAAATGCAAAAAACAATTATGGAAGAAATTGTGCAAACCATGACAATGGTGGGTCCAATACAAAGTCATACTGCATCGGAGGTAGCCGTAGACGTCGTCTCATGTATCACTATAAGTATTAAATTTGAAATCAAATTAATGAATACCAATTAAATGAAAATAAATAAATTAAAATAAGAAATTATAAAATGAAATTAAAATAAATACCAGATCCAAACTGATCATCACTATCCTCCTCGACGTCGGCCTTCTCATACTCAAGAACATCCAGAACATGAATTGGAGTTCCCTTGATCCAATTCTGCGTGCAAATCAAAGCCTCCACAGTGGCAGGAGCTAATGAACTCCGAAATGAATCTAATACACGTCCTCCCGTGCTAAAGGCTGACTCTGAGGCTACTGTGCTAACAGGGATGGCCAAAAGTGTGCGGGCTATCTCTCCAAGGATGGGATACTTCACGGCATTCACCTTCCACCAACTTAATATATCAAAATCTCGGGAAAATGGTAGAATCTCTGCTGCTAAGTATCTGTCTATCTCTGACTGAGCCTCTATAGAACTCCGAAGGAAGGGGGTCTGCTCATACCTCTCACCCCACTCCAATCTACGTCTTTTCCCAACCTCGACTTCAGGAAACTGTGAGCTTGAGGCTGAGGGGGTAGGTGTAGGTGCCGCAATATTACCACCCCGCAGGTGGAAAACTCATCAAATAATCTAGTAAGGGTTTCCCGAACCCTTGCTGCAATAAGCTCTGCCCATACTTGCCCGTACGCAAGGCCCAATCCAAATATCATGCCATCCAACTTATACCTCGGGTCAAAGACGACAGCTACATATAACAAAATATTAGCCTTCGTTAAATCTCCCCAATACTTGTCGTACTTTGTCCTCATAATCAATGACATCTCCCGCATTCTAATGTGACCACCCGCGACCATGTCATCTAATTCTTCTTTTACCCTACATATTTGCTGACATACAATATTGGATGTAGGGTACAAAGTTCCAGATAGCCTCATGGTGACATCGTAAAAAAGCCTCAAAAACTCTACAAAAAGGATTACAATTTCCCAATCATCCTCTATGGGTTTCCCCAATCTCCCGTGATCATCAAAATATTTAACATATTGGATGTCTTCGTCACCCAATAATGTAAATGCCAGCTTATATTCTTGGGCCGCCTCCAACATCAGAAATGTTGAGTTCCATCGTGTAGGCATATCAGTACAAAGGCCCCTCTTAGATGTTAGGCCCGCAGATCTCGCAGCAACCTTGAATTTGTCCAACCTCGAAGGAGAAGATCTCACCCATTTCACAGCAGTCCTAACCCGAGCAATCGAGTCATGAAGATCTCTCAAACCATCAGTGACAATCAGATTCAGAATATGTGCCGCACATCTCACATGCAGACACTCACCACCCATGAGTGTCTTATTTGCCTCTCTAAGATAGGTCTTTAGATGTCCCAATGCAACATCGTTAGACGAGGCATTATCGACTGTGACTGTAACCACTCGGGTCAACCCCCACTCCTTTATTGCGGCCTCCAAGGCCTTTCCAATTGTCTCACCCTTATGATCGGTGATTTTACAAAATTTTATAATTTTCTTTTGCAATGTCCAATGACAATCAATAAAATGCACAGTCAAAGACATATAATTAAAATTTTAGATCGATGTCCAAGTGTCAGTGGTGAGACAAACAAATTGATCCGCCAATTGACCCGTCAACTTCTCCTTTTCAATGTAATAATGTTTTTTTACATCCTTTGCCACCGTGTGGCGAGAAGGAATGTTAAACCTTGGTTCCAAGTAGCGAGAATACGCTTGGAACCCTTTCCCATCAACAATTTGAAAAGGTAGCTCGTCCATTATGACCATACGAGCTAGGTGTCTTCTACACTCATCGGGATCATACTTAGTATACCCCTTCAAAGTTGCACCCCCACTAGTCTCATCCGCCATTTTTTTAAGTCCAATTTCTAGCCTAGATTGGCTTTTGTCTTGTAATGATCTTAATATTGGACTTTTTTTGCATTGCTCTTCTAAGTGCACCTTTAATTGTGAGGTGCCATGTTTCCTATAGTGACATCCATAAATTTTTCCACAATAGTTACACTTGGCTTGGGGGTTACTTGAGTCACCACCCTCTAGTTTGGTGAAATGACTCCAAACTATTGAAGCAGGTTTCTTGTTGGGCTTGGGGGCGGGGCAAGGTGCCGTAGGGCTAGGGGTAGGGGTTTGACTAGGAGGGGTAGGTGTAGGTGTAGGGGTAGGGGTAGGGGTGCCCTCGGCCTGGAAAGGAGAGCTCGCACTAGAATCTGCTGGCATATCCATAACTCAAGCAAACAACAAATCTGAAATTATAGAAAACATAGCAAATATATAATGAACATAAAAAAAATTAGAATAAAAAATTAGACCATATAATTCATCAAACAATTGTAAAAAATTTAAAGTCATAAATTTTAGGCATTAAAAAGACACATTAATTATTCAATTTGGTAGGGAACATCAAATTCTGTTTTTAAACCCCTAAATTAATTTTTTAAACCCCTAATGCATAGCAATTTTATTAGAGCTCACTTGCCCATATATTCTGAAGCATATATTACTGTTTTTAATCATTTTAATTCGGGTGGTGTTACCTTAAATAGCTAGGTTAGCTATATATAATTTAGAAGAGATGGCTCAAATAATAAATGTGTTGGTTTTGGTTGTATACTCCTTCTATATTAGAGTTCGAATCCTCTCGAGTGTAAATAATTTTTAACAATCACTAGATTAGAAAATTTTTTCTTAAATTAATTATTCGATGTGCTCTTACGAGAAACTCTTTATCAAAAGCGGTTTGTACACTTCCGAAATTAATCGGGATTTTGTTCTTAGGTACCAAGAGCTAGCTATTATTCTCTTATCGATTTATTTTCTTTTTTATTTTCCTTAATCCCTAAAATTTTATTTCACGGTTAAAGGCCGGGTCCATTACTCATCATCAAAAAGGATATGAAAGGTGGGTATTGATCATGTATAGCTAGTCATCATCATATATAACAGCTCATTTATATGGAAAGTAACAATGATACGAAACATGCAGCATGTATCTTATTCACAGTTCACCTGTAACCTAATCACAAAGATGCCCCACTTCAATTTAGAAAAAAAAATATATTTTTTAATAGTGGCAGAATATATATTCATTTTTGAGGTGATCCATTCAGTGTTTATATTATTCAATATTATTTATTTATTTATCGTCGATTTGTTTAACAATAAAGGTTAAATAGAAGTGTCCAGATCATGCTTGAAGCTGATATATATATATATATATATATATATATATATATATGTACTTAGTGCTGAATTGAATATTGTTTTGCCCGTGGCACACCACTTCGATCTATTCAAGTAGCAGGAACTAAGAAAATAGAGATTTATTAATTATTTATTATTATGGACATGCAGATCAACTAGCTAGGATATATATTGAGCTTTGGCCTATATATAATATGCGGTCCACATTAATGCTTCTTACCCATTGATCAACTTATTCTTGTGTTTCTGGGTACAATATTATATATTCACGTAGCTTTCTGATTTGATTTTCTTTTTTTTTTTTTTTCCTGGGGAATCCAAGTCGTTTTGCAATCTCTCCGGCCAAAAAGTTGGACGTACATATTCTCGTAGCATAGCAATTTTAGGGTATTTCGAAACCCTAAATTAATTTAGGGGTTTCAAAGATTAAAACCCCTAAATTAATTTAGGGTTTCGGATTGGACTATTTAGGGAATTTCGAAACCCTAAATTAATTTAGGGGTTTCAAAGATTAAAACCCCTAAATTAATTTAGGGTTTCGGATTGGGCTATTTAGGGAATTTCGAAACCCTAAATTAATTTAGGGGTTTCAAAGAAACCCTAAATTAATTTAGGGGTTTCAAAGATTAAAACCCCTAAATTAATTTAGGGTTTCGGATTGGGCTATTTAGGGAATTTCGAAACCCTAAATTAATTTAGGGGTTTCAAAGATTAAAACCCCTAAATTAATTTAGGGTTTCGGATTGGAGCCCTAGACACAATAATAAATTAATTCAGTCATTTACAAACATTATATAATGCAAAAAAAAAAAAAAAAAAAAAATCACAGCACACAATTCACGGGTCACATTCAAAATTTCAAACATCAAACCACATGCACAATCTAAACTCCACAGCACACAATTCACAAAATCCCATCCTCCATCTCCGATAAACCCCATCCTTCCTCCAATCTCCATTAAATATGTAAATAAAAAAACAAATTGATTTAAAAATTTGGGTTTCTTACGGCTTACCTTCGGAGATGAAGAGAGAGGAACCGGATGGACCGGGCGGCGGCTCACGGCTGCGAGAAGTAACTCAGAGAGAGAGAGTCGCGAGAGCGAGGCTGCCGCTGCGCCGCTGCGAGCGAGAGTGAGAGGTGAGAACTGAGATGCGACTTGCGCTGCGTAAGGGACCAAGGGTTTCGGTTTTAATTTTAAACCCAGGCATGAAACGACGTCGTTTCATGCCTGGGTTTTTTTTTTTTTTTTAAATATATGTAAATAACGTATAATATATAATATAATTATATATAATTATAATTATATATATAATAATATCCGCGGGGCGGGCCGGGTTATATCCGGGGCGGGGGTCACCCCAGCCCGCCCCCGCCCCCGGATGTTGCCCCAGATGCGGGAGGGTGGCCCCGCCGCCCGCATCTGACGGGCGGGGTGATCCGCCCCGCCTAACGGAGACGGGGCGGAAGCGGGTCGGGGCAGCGGGGGCGGGGCCCCGCTGCCCACCCCTACAACTAGGTAAGCAGAAAATATATATTAATATATAAACATGAGCCATTTTTAAAAAATTTAGCATGCAGGAGCCAAACATTTCATTTTCATGTACACATCTCAAAACGTATTATCAGAAAGAAATCCGAGGGGCTTTTCAATATTTTTATATTCATAAATCATCTTCATATTCAAATACTATTTTCGTATTCAAATACCATTTTTATATTCAAAAATCGTTTTGGCGTAACATAACTGCACGTTTTCATCTTATTATAACATATCTTATGCCATGTTTAACCCCCGCGGTAGGGTTGTACTATCCCCGCTAGCCAAACCAGATAATATCATATTGTGAAACTTTCCCTTTTTAATCTCGGATTCCCGAGTGTGCACACAGAAAAGAACATATAAAAGACCATTTTGTTTCCAAAATGGGTGCACTCATATGATATCATATTATGTTGGTACCAACCATATCCCGTGAACTAGTATCATCATATCAGAACCATATTCAGAATCAGAATCAAAACATATAAGTATGTCAAAGGTTTTTCATATCCATATCATATCAAACCACTGCTAAACATATTCATATCATTCCCATTTGATAAAAAACAGATCCAAATAATTTTCATATCACATGTAGAAAATTCATAGATATCATATTCACTCTTTGGCACATTTTAGAAACATGTCAAATATTGATCATGTCTACACTATTCATGTCAAAAGCATTTCTTTTTTCTTTCATACATATCTCATGAGTGAATACAAAACATATACTAAGGTTGTTTTTCACCTTTTCTTTTTAAAACGAAATGTACATTTCTTTTTTCAAACCAAACTCAGTTCATTTCTTTTATGCAAATCTAGCATAGGAACTCCGCTTATCTGGACTTCTTAACTTTTCGAAAACTTCCTCAACAATGCCGAACAAAAAAATTAATCGTCACCTATAAGATAATCACGTAAATTTTTCATAAATTTTCAATCAATGTCGTATTTCGATATTCAAGCCTAAACTTCTAAAATAATCTATTTTTAATTCCTCAAAACCCAAAATTTTCATCATTCTTAAAATACCAACAACACTGTCTAAACTCATCAATTTTCAACTTAGTAACTCCGACTAAAACATTAAATTCTAACCTATTTACGATTGAGATCTTACAATAATTTATAGTACTAAATAACATAACTATGTCGAAATCTTTGTAAGTAGAAAATCATACTTTTGTTTATATAAAAAACAAATATTCTTTTAAAAGGATTCAAAATAAGATTTTGCACTTACTGATGATTCGAAAAAAATTCATCAGTATTTGCTTAATAACAATTCTAATAAAAATATCAATTGTTTAAAAATACCACTTAACAAAATAAACCCACATGTGCCTAAGTCTAAAAAAAATAAAAATAACAATCACATGTAGCCGACGTTTCAATTGCAAAAAAACAAAATCAGTAGATGTTCTAAACAAAAAGGGCAAAAAGGGTAATAACACCCTTCATCTACAAGTCACCCGAGACACACACACAAAGATACCTTTTTAAGTAACTATTATATATAACAAAAATAAAACCAGTAGAAGAAAACGTGAGCAATGGCTGGGACATAAGCACGGAAAGAATAAAATCAAGGCAGCGGCACCGTGGGAGCATGACAGCGTGAAGCTGGCGGTTGGCTATAGTGGATGGGGGTGGCGCCTGGTCACTGGCTGATAGAGAAAGAGGGAGCAACGAGCAAGAGAGGCACAGTGTGAGAGAATGAGGGAGAGGCCGAGAGGGAAAAAAAAACATCTAGAGGTGGCGTGAGCTTACCAGGGGACTGAGGTGGCGTGCGGCAGACTTGGGTGATGGGAAGTCCTCGTTGGCAGTTTCTGTGGGGGTACAACGTGGTGGAGCTCTCGGTGGAGGGTGATTGCTATGGCTTGGACGTTGCTTTGTTTTAGACAACTAAAACAGGGGATTTCAGGGCTTGCAACAAAGGCTATGGGGCGTTGGGCGGTAGCTCCGTGTGGCTGGGCACGGTGGTGAGGTCCGGACAGAGGTTCATAATGGAGAGTGGATGTCAGTTTGGCCTTCTGTATTTGTATCAATGAATTTTTTTTAAATATTGCTCAAGTTTTGCTTTTATCTACGTCAAGCAAAACATGATTGTACTTATAATTAAAGTATAATTAATAAATGTCGAATAAGAAAATATTTGAAGTTTCTGTGTATCTACTTGAATTTCTTACAGGGTATTAACTCGTAATCCCTGATCATAATCTTTTGTCAATAATGAAGCGCAACAACACCTTATAAATCCCCCAAGATATGATTGATTGATGCTTCGAAGTTTTTTTGAAAATTTTCAATACGTGGCTGCGCACATCATTAATGCCATTCTTAGCGTTTTGTTGATGATGTCGTAAATTTGGTTTTAGTCATGTTAAACACGTCTTAAAAGAGAACACCTATATACATGCATGCGAATTGTTCTAGTTTAGGTATGACTTCTATGTGGTGGGTCTCGTTGCGCGGCAATCTAAGCAGCCATCGAAATGATGTTGGGCTTGGGTTGTCGCGGAACACTGGTTGTGAAACCAACAAGGAGATGAAAAATTCCAAAATGAAATAGAGAGGGAGAGAGATTGCGAGCGGGAGATTAGAGCTTGAGGAAAGGAGAGGAGAAGGACGAGAGATTGGGCTATGGAAGGAAGCACTGCTGGTTTGGTAACGCCGGATTATAATAGGAGATTATTTTGACGGTTAGTTAAACAACGGAAGCTAGAGATTGAGAATGAGAAAAATCGCAAACAGAGATAGAATCTGAGATAAACTCTGAGATTAAGGTCTCACTGTAAAATAAATCAATCATCTTCTGAAGCCCACAAGCCGGGCTTAAATAGCTAATGAAGAATGGCAACACTGTAATTAAGGCCAAACAATAGAATAAGGAATAAGATAAGTATGACTAAAATGTAGCCTAAGAATCTAGAATAAAATCATTAAAGATAAACATTACCATAATAGAAAATTAACGAAAAACGAAAGAGTTTACTAAAACTGACGATTCAGAAGGAAAAATAGCAAATTTTAGGGTCGACAAGGGCCCCCTAGGCAAAGCATGGCCACCAGGACGTGCATGTCGAACAAAGCTTTCCAGATTGGGGGTTATATGGGCAATTCTGACACCTCGAGCCAAAGTTATTGTTAAAGCACTGATGTCACCACTTCTCTCCACTCAACCGAAGAATAAGTCTCATCGCCCAACCGAGGGATATGTATCCTTGCCCAAACTAGGAAATATTCTTCTCGCCTAACTCTACCGCTTCTCGCCCAAATCCTGGGAATACTTATTTCTTCCCACCAGTTTTGCGCCAGTCTACATTCTTGAGATAGTCCAGTGCTTTTAACATTGCATCTGCCATCTGAGCCTCATCGACATCAAATTCAGTTTCGGATCCCCCTGCATCATGAAGGCACGTTTAATGGTATACTAGATACAATATCAGTTATGCATTCAATTTTGCCCTTAATTGGTCTATTGAAATCTCATGAAAAGCTTTTTATGTTGGGTATACCGGAGAAACCGCTTGAGCTACTTCCTCTGCTTATGGGTAATTTCATTCAAGTCAAACACAAATTTTTTCCTTGTTATGATCAAGTACTTGGTGTTCTATTTTGTTTGTTTGTACCTATATTGTACTTATAAGATTAGCTAGAATAGGAAGGAAGATGGTTGCATGGATTAGTGCAACCGGAGGAAAGAAGAACGTTTAGGAGATGATAAACTTTTTGGCAAAGTACAACATAGTGGCAAAACACAACATCACTACACACATTGAAGTTATTCCAATAGGTACGTAAACATGGCAATGGAACGTCTTGCTAAGGGTGATGATAGATACCAATTTGTCATTGACATTGGAAATAGCTTGGCTTTTTTCAACTGAAGACTACCGTAATCGATGGCTTGTCTTAGTTTTCTTGTATTTATTTCAAGGAATTTATTTAAATATTTCTCATCTTTTGCATCTTCTCGAGCAAAACATGATTGATCACCTTATAATTATAGTATAATCAATCAATGTCGAATAAGAAAGTATATGAGTTTTTCTGTGCGCCTACTTAAACTTCTTAAAGGGTATTAAATTGTAATTCTTGATAATCTGGTGTCAATAACGAAGCCCAACAACACCTTGTAAATCCCCCAAGATATGATTGATTGATGCCTTGAGGTTTTTTTTTGAAATTTCTTAATGCATGGTTCTGCACAAAACTGAAGCATTTTTAACATTTTGTTGATGAAGTCATAAACTTGGTTTTAGTCATGTTAAACATGTCTTAAAGGAGAACACCTATATACATGTGAACTGTTCAAGTTTTGGTACGACTTCTGTATGGTGGGTCTCTTTACGCTGCAACCTAGGCGGCGACATGGTGTTGGGCTTGGGTGGTAGCGGACATTGGTTGCAAAATGAAGTAGGGGATGAAAAAATGCAAAGAGAAACAGGGAGGGAGAGAGATTGTGGGCGGGAGGGAGAGGGAGAGAGATTGAGAGATGGAGACATGAGGGACGGGAGATTGAGCTAGGAAGGGGGGCACTATTAGTCACGAGGAGAGGAATGGGAGGGAGAGAGAGAAAGAGAAGAGAAGAGAAGGGAAAGGTGAGGAAATTAGGATTTGCTGGTTTCAGGGGACCAAAACAAAGTCATTTTGGTGGTGGGCTTGGTAGTCCTATAAGGGTTTGGGCCTTAGTTGCTAGTTGGACTTCACATCCTCTCCCTTATAAGAACTTTATCCATGAAATTTGCTCTACATGACTAAAAATAATCCCCAAGGACTTATGGAGTCAATAGTCTCTACCTCTACTTCAATAGTTCTAGCATTATGACCATAACTAGTTCTCCCAATAATACATCACGTCTAAAATCCCAATGCAGGTCATGCAGTCCAAAATCTCTTGTGGATCCTAATGATTATTACCTCATAATTTAGATTATGTTGTCCACTATTGACGCCTAAGCTTCCACTTCCCAGACTCCATTGTATTCAATACTTTGGTGACCTATTAATCTCTTTTTAAGTTAAACATTAATGATCATAAATTTTCCCTATAACATGATTAACCCACATTCTAAAGTCTACAGAATCAATAACCTCAAATCTTATTAGAAATCATTCCTTAAAGTTTAGAGCTCTGAAACCTTAAATCAGATAAGGATCATATGTTGAAGACTGCAAAATCTAAGACGTCAAGTTTGTAAAACTCATTTCATAAATATCCTTGGGTAATTTAAAGATGTTCAGTTCATGACTTCAATTTATGTCTCGTGATTAGGGCAGCTATACCACATTATCCTCGCCTAATGGTGGATACTGTCATGCTTTCCTTCCCTGACACATCGATTTCCTTCAAGCTTCGACATCTCAAATTCAAGCCTAATTGTTAATTGTAAGCCTACAATACTAAAGATTCATGTATATCCTAATGAATTTCAAGCCAACTTTGCAAAAGATCCAATTCTTACTACACTAATTTCAAGCCTATCATTCTAAAGTTAAAGCCTAACTCTTGTACTATACCTAAGTGACTTATGGATTTACCTAGAACTATGAAAGCTCTAATACCACTTGTGGCACCACCAACCCCTACCTCGTCAAGGACAACAATGACGAAATATTGGCCACAAGGGTCATATACCCCTCGTGCATTATGACAACAAGTGTGTACCCACATGCTTAAAATATGGAAGCAAGTGTGCAAAGCACACCCTTCATTTTATTGACATGACCAGACTTGATTTGCTAAAGAAATCTAAAACTAAACTCTCTTACAAATCAAGTCTTGACATGTCAATAAAATGGATAGTATGCTTTGCACACCATCTTCTAAGTAGAATAACTTTAAATAAAATAGTCATAATTAAATCTAATTAACAGTATTAGAAAAATTAAATTACATCCCAACCACGATATCCATAAGCCACTTGTCTCAAACCCATAAGCAAAGAATATTACTGTCATCCCCTTAAATAACAATAAACTTAACAATTTACTAAAATAGGGGAAAGGCCCCAATCCTCAATCCCTTGGAGGTGCCAGGTCTCCATGCTCGTATCCACCATCATACCCTTCCTTTACGTCAAAATCTACGATTCCAAGGAGCAGGAACATAGTGGAATTACCACAGTGAAATTTTGCAAAATTTCAGTAAGTTAGACAAACACTCAAGAACACATGTAGTTGGGAATGAAAATTATTCAAAAATATTATAAAACAAGGAGAAAATGAAAATTTGGCATTTCGCATTTAACCAAAATTTAAATATAACCAAACAACAGTCAACTTTACCTAAAAATTTACTTCTTAACAATTTCAAGTATTCATCACCAATAATCCCTATGTTTATCTCCCGAGATCGATTGTCTGAATATGACACCGCATCAAGAAACTCAAGGCTTCGAGAAACGTCCTTGACCTTAAGATTTCTCTATCATCCACCAACTGAGAGGTAACCACTAGGTCCAAGACATTTATACCCTATAATTCCCAGCTGGGTTCACTTGGAAGAGACATTTATACCCTTTAAAACTGAGTGGGTTCACCAAGCCCAAGATCTTTATATCCCAGAGACATTTACACCCTCCGAATCTCCAATGCATACATCAAACCTTTATAAACCAGAGACTAGGGGTATAATCAGTCTAATTCGGTCTAGTTTTGTATAACTTTTAAAACCGAACCGATATACTCTGGTTTTAGAAATTTGAGAACAGATATCGAACTGATTCACCACCGAAATCAGAACTTTCGATTTTTCTGCTTTTTTCAATTTTGCAAACTATCTATGTTAGTAATAATATAATATTTACATACACTAAACTATTAGTCTATTTATATTATAGTACACGTATATTATTTTATAATAATAAACACAGACTAGTGTATTATTGAATCTAACTATAGTCCATATAAGTTCTAACATTTTTATGTGAGATATTTATACCCTCTAAGTCCAATGGGTTTACTTGGCGATAGACATTTATAACCTCTAAAACCAATCGTGATGGTTTTTCGTAGTCGATCTAAAAAATTCCAATTCCAAACCTTTCATACACATGAGAATCATGATACCCACACACTCCATGTAAAATCCATTTAATCCAAAAACCACCAATATAACAAAATCCATATTACAATCATGACCGATAGTCCAATTGTACGAATTCCAACAAATAGTTATAAAATATAAACTTAGGTCAATGGTTTTTCGTAGTCGATCTGAAAAATTCCAATTCCAAACCTTTCATACACATGAGAATCATGATACCCACACACTCCATGTAAAATCCATTTAATCCAAAAACCACCAATATAACAAAATTCATATTACAATCATGACCTATAGTCCAATTGTACGAATTCCAACAAATAGTTATAAAATATAAACTTAGGTCAACAATGAATATTTCGCAATTAGTCACATGATGGAGAGCCATGTAGTGACAAATGCATGATGAAAAATAGTGTACACAAGGAAATTTCTAACAAGCATTGACAAACTATAATTCAGTGTAAAGGAAGGAAACTCTAGCTCACATTCACAAAGTGTAAACCCATGCAAAGGTGGGGTATTCCAACACCCCTGTAACGCCCCAAACCTAAAACCATAAACCGACATAGTTCTGCCTATATTTTCAAAATTTTCTCCCTGTTTACAAATATATATCAAATACATAATCTCCAAACTATTCACAACTATAATACAATGATCCTCAAAAATTCATTCACAAGTTTGGCTAGAGCCATTAAATTCTAAATAATTACAATACAAATACTCTAAAAAAAATTGTAAAATAAAATATGACATAAGAAAAATCTATGTACAACTAAAACCATCTTCGAGTAACAAAACCATCAAGCCCCAAAACTTCTAACTTCAAGTGACTAAATAAAGTCCACTCTGAAATCTTTGGCTTAAAAGCTATCACTTCAAAGGAATAAACTTTCTACAACTTTGAAAATATGTGAAATGAAGTGGTGAGCTGTCACGTGCTCATTAAGTAGCAATTTAATGGGGGTGTGGGAGTTGACAATTTTCTTGACTATAAAACAAAAGGAATAAATTCTCAATAAAATAATCTGAGCAGTATAATTTTATCTCAACCAATATATTCAGCCAAACATCATATCATGGGTTCAAGAATAAATAGCATGATCACATTTAACTTTCATATTTAATAAGCTACATAGCATTTTTCAAACATTTCAACCATTACAAAATTCATACAAATCCCACAAGCAGAGCGAAAATAGCATATGAATGTGCATAAATCTAAAATTTATACAAGTTTGAAATGTAATACCCAAGCGCACCATTCCAAACAAAATCAATAGTTATTTTATTAAAAATCCATTAAAGAGCCACTTAATTCAATTTTTAGTCAAAATAGTCATGATATTCATTTGCCAACGGTCACTCGGAACCTATTTCAATGCCATTATAATTCACTTAACTTTAAAATTTTATGCAATCCTTAATAACATGAATTTAGAGTTATTCTAAAACATTATCCTCTAAAATTGATTAAACCGTAGTAACAATCACAGTACTTGGCATTTAGAAAAAATTAATAATAAAAGAAAATAAATCCCCAAGTACTCAAAAAAAACCAAAAAAACCTATCAAGCCTATCTCTTACCAAAGACAAATCGAACTTCCTAAATTTACATTAAACACTTTTGAATCTGAGGTAGACCACATGAATCTGTTCTGATAATCCCTTTCAACAAATGAAGATGCTGCGTCTGACCTACCCAATCATGGGTAACACCACTACTTCCTAGCCGGTCCAAAAAATAGCAGCCTTATTTCTTTCCCGATATATATGACTAACATAAAAATTAATTTCTCCCAACATTGTAACTATGTCTTCCTATAAGTCCTCTAGATACCAAAAAGTACATCTTCTATACTTAATCCAATTCACTAATATTAAAAAATCTATCTCAATGATAAGATTATTGAACCCCCATTGTTTACAATATTTAAGTCCAGCCCATAGAGCCATAACTTCCGCAAGATTATTACAACCATGCCCATATGACTTGGAAAAAGCATATACCACATTCCCGAACTCATTCCTGACTACTTCTCCTGCACCCAACATTCCCGAATTATTTAGGTTACTTCCGTCCACATTCATTTTAATACCTTAAAATCGTCAGGAGAAGCCTTACTAATCTTAGAAACTTAAAAACTTAGTAACTTCCTTCTTTCTTGTGATAACAGGTAGATTCAAAGATTTTAACACCTTAAAAATCGTTATCCACTAAGCGAGAGGCCTTACTAATCTTAATACCAACCCAATGAATCCAATAATTTACTGATCTCCATAAAACATGAACCTTTTCTTTCTTACCTTCCATCCTGGCTTTACATCTCCACCTCCATAAGTTCCAGGAAATGATCACTGGAACAAAGCCAATTAGCCTACAAAGTTGTGATGATTTTGATGCTCTCTGAAACCAAGCCTCCACCGTTGCTTTGCAAGACCGAATTGGAACAAATGGAATACCCAACATGTTTGAGCTGAATTTCCAAATGGCCGCCACTATGTTCCCACTATCCAACACATGATTAATCTCTTCTACGGCACCTTGTCGACAACACTCACATTTGGACACCATAGGCACTCCCAAATTCCTTATACGGTCATCCACACTCAAACTTGAATTTAGGGCCTTCCAAATAAACACATAAAACTTTTTAGGAATTGCAACATTCCATATCCAATCCGACCATTCATATTTATGGTTACTCTCCCGAACAAGACTCCAGGCACTCCTGGACATAAAAGAGACCTTAATTTTGTTGACAATTTCTTTAGTTTTTCAGACCCTACTAACTGTTCCAGTTTATTCAAATCCCAGCTATTATTTAGCATAATCTAGTTCACTTTCAAATTCAAATCACCCACAATCGGGCAACTCTCCCTCAAAGGACCAGAACTCATCCACTTGTCCTTCCAAAAGTACACATTCCCCTCACAAATTCTCCACTTAGAATGCAATAGAACAAAAGGTAATTCGTTAGCTACAGATTTCCAAAATCGGGATCCTCTTGTAGCGTTAATATCCAGCGAATGCACACCATGCATATACTTTGCAAAAAAATACTTTTGCCAATCAGAACATAGGAGGTTCCAGGAAAATTTTGAATGTAACGACCTGTGAACATCACCTAACTTCCTCAACCCAAGTCCTCCCTCATCCACCGGAGTACAAAGTTTCTCCCATTTAATCCAATTTTTCTTAGGATTCCTATTAATTGAGCCCATGAAAAAGGTACTCAAAATCTTATGAAAAACGCATGTTGCAAGCGCCTGGTGCAAACGGCGTGCAAACGTGGCTGACGTGGAGACACTTGATGAGAGAGAGACCGAGCTGATGAGAGAGAGAGATGAGAATAGCTGAGGAGAGAAAGAGAGGCCGAGCTGATGAGAGAGAAAGACCGAACTTATGAGAGAGAGACCGAGCTGATGAGAGAGGAAGAATTCATTTTAAATCTGATGTGGCATGGACGACTGCACGTTGATTGTATCTATCGACTGTATATAGAAGAACTAAAATCTTATTAATCCGAGTGTAAACCATTTTCGAAACATGCATCACCGAAAGGAGATGGATCGGCATACTCGACCATACTTGTTTTAAAAGAATCAATCTTGCCCCAGCGGAAAGGAAGTTTATTTTCCAACCTTTAATCCTACGAATTCTTCGAATAATATCCTAGAAATGTATTGACTTCAATCTTCCTGAAACAATTGGAACCCCTAAGTACTTGAATGGAAACACCCTTTCCGAGAACTGAGTGATGGATAAGATATGCCTCTATCTAGCATTATTAATATGCTTAGAGAAAAAAAATGAGATTTGGCATTGTTTACCTGTTGCCTCGACCATGAAGCGTATGTGCACAAGACTACCTCCAAAATAGAAGATTTCCCTCCATTGGAAAAAATGATCATATCAACAGCATATAATAAATGTGAGATTATAGGGCCATGTCTCGGATGAGAGTAACACTTTACTCTTCGCTCTTCAAACTTCTTCTTAATCAAACGGGAAAGTACATCCTCCACTAAAATGAATAAGTATGGGAATAAAGGATCACCTTGTCGGAGACCCCTTCCACCCTTAAAGAGCCCCTTTGTTATGTCATTCATTACAATTGAATACCAAGGTGTAGTAACACATTGCCTCAGGATCTGTCGAATTTTCAGAGAGAAACCAAAAGCTTCCAGTACACAAAATAAGAACTCCCAATCAATCGTATCATAGGCTTTTGCAAAGTCAATTTTCATCAATATATTACCTTCTTGGATTTTTTTATTAATATTATGAATAAGCTCCTAAGTGAGACTAACATTTTCGAAGATACTTCTACCTGGAAGAAAAGCTCTTTGTTCCTTTGAAATTAATCTGCTAAAAAGCACTGAAAAATGATTCACTAGAATCTTAGAGCATATTTTATAGACCATAGAATAGAGACTGATCCGCCTAAAATTTCCAAACGACGCTGGATTTTGTACTTTAGGAATTAGAACAATATGAGAGGTAGTGTTGAACCTTGGAAATTCAATCCCGCTAAAAAAATCAGTAACTGCATCAAATAAATCATCTTTCACTAAAGACCAACAATGTTGATAGAACTCTGAGCTAAAGCCATCCGGACCAAGACTACTGTCCTTAGGAATAGAGAATAAAGCATTTTTGACCTCCTCCACCGAAGGAGAATTGTCAAAAATATTATTCTCCTCTTCCGACACTTCGCCTGCAATTAACGCAGCCAAATTTGACAAGGAACTCGACTGATTTGCCTTCAGAAATTCCTCAAAGTAGGCACAAGCCTCCTCATGAATGGCTTCTGGCGTGCTAAGTACACGGCCATCAGACATTTTCATTTCCAACACCACATTATGTTTCCTGATTGTAATGCTTTAAAGAAAGATGATGATCCTTCACCCTGTAAAATCCAATCTTACTTAAACTGGTGAGCAAGGCGAGCTTCCTTCCTTTTTAACCAGACATCAAGCTCCATCTTATTTGCTAAAACATTCATTTCAACATCTTCCGAAAACCTTTCTTTCAAGCTAGCTTCACCTTCTTCCACTTTTATCTCTAACTCTTTAATATGTCGCCCAGTCCAACGAAATATCTCCTTGTTCCAAGCTCTAAGTACCTGTTCGAGCTCTTCAATTTTTCTGCTAGCTTCCACAAACTAGTTCCATAAGCTTCTACCTTCTAGGAACTCGACACACATCACCAAAAATCCTCATGAGTAGTCCACATATAATGAAATTTAAATGAGGCAGGACCATACTTGGATGAAGTCGCCGAGAGACCCAAGAGCACTGGAGAATGGTCTGAGGACCTCCCGGGCAGATAATGATTCTGTACCAAAGGAAACAGCTCCAGAAATTTCAGATTACATAAGGCTCTATCGAGGCTTGCCCATGAGCGAGACATCCCAGATTGCCCATTACACCATGAGAATTTGTTCCTTAAAAAGGGCATCTCCACCAATCTGCCATTATCAATGAAAGAATAGAACTCCTCCATTGTCGTGAGCAACCTCGGACTGCCACATGTCTTTTACTATCATTCCACAAAATATTAAAGTCCCCCAAAATCACATGAGGCAACTGCAAATTATTTGATAACAAGCAAATCATCCCATAAAGCCTGTCTGTCTAAATATCGGCATTTTGCATATATAGCTAAAATCAACACATTGGAATTAATCATCAAAGAAATATGTTGATTCGATCCTCCCATGACATCCACATGTAACCCAGCATTCCAGAAACACCAAATTTTGCCAGTCTGGTCTGCATTAGATAGACATTCACTACACGAAAAATAATTGCTCCAGTAACTCAGTTGATGATCATGTCGGAACGGCTCCGCTAGAAAGAGAACAGAAGGCTTATGTACCCTAACCAATGTCCGTAATCGCTTTCTCGAGCTGCCAATTCCTCTTATATTCCAAAACATAATTTTATTCATCATTGAGTATGTTGAGAGGGCCTGCTCGGAACCCTTGTAGAACTTCTTAGCATTCGTTTAGGATTTACCTTTTTCCTCGTTAGTTCAGAGTCAGAACTTCCATCCTTCTCCCTCGCAAGATGTGCCAACTCGGTCTCATCTTCAGACTTTGATTCCATACCAATATTCTCTTGGTTAAAAATCACCAGCTGCAAATCCTTCGATATAGGAACATGTGGACCCCCTGATTGCACCTCAGAATTATCCTTCAGCCCATCCATAGGAGACGTAACCATAGGCTGCACAATCTCTTCATCACCCGTAACCAAAACCAATTCTCTATCAGCTTGGGCTCCACTTGATTCTGCACACATCGTCAAATCTTTCTCATGCATTAAGGGCTCAGCTTCTTCCCTATCAACCTCAGTCTCTAAAGACACAACCCCTGCACCACTTTCGTCCTTTAACATCTGATCATTGGCCTCTAAATTTTGAAGAACCAAAACAGAGGAAGAATCTATTGTCTTCCCTGGCAGATCATTCTTTGCATTGACCTCATCCTTCTTCCCCTTAGGAACCCAAACTCTATTCTATTTCATAGTCCTTAAGGTCTTGGGTTCTTTTCCTTCCTTGAGATTAGTCCTACACGTTTTCAGATTATGTCCTTGCACTTTACAGCAAGAACAAAATGCCGGCAAAGTTTCGTACTCCACCTCTTGAAAAATACTTGTAGGATGCCTCGACATCCCAATCCAAATAGAAGAAATTGGATCTTGATCAATGTTCATAAGCACACAAACTCTCGCACCATCTGCACACCGTGATGCATTATCCCTTCGCAAAAATATACTAATTGGAGCCACTATATTCCACAAATATTATTCTTGATATAAATTCGGAGGAAGACCAGGGAGCATAATCCACACTGGCAACTGCACTAGTTCCTCATCCTCCTTAAACTCTATCGTCGATTGAAAGGCCCGGTATGCAGCCCCTTCAATCTCACAACTCTCCCGTGAAAGGGCCTTCAAGAAGTCTTCTTCATTTGAGAACGTCACAAAAACATTTTGTGCCCTGCGCATCATAGACACCACTAGTTGCATCGAAAGGCCCCATCGGCTTTGGATGAAACCTCTAATAAGATCCAGATAAGGCCTTTGCCGCAAGAACTTTAAGACCAAAGAAAATCGAAACGGAACGGCAGAACGATCCAGTTCTTCCTTCTTAAATTAATCAGTAGAATGTGTGCAGCTCCTTCGTCTCCTCGTGCCTTCCTCCCCACAACGGTGGCCTCCTATGCATTTCCCCACAATGCTTCATTCCTCCGGCTGTGATTGTAGGGCAAAGCCTTGTGTGACCCTGATGTAGAATTTGAAACAGAAAAAGAAAATATGCTGGGAATCTCTCCTCGCACACTCTCGGATAAATCATGCTGGAGTCACACCAGTCAATAAAGCAATTTCTGAAAAATATAATCAATACTCTGCCTTTATTCATTGAGCAATCTCCTTTAATAGCTACTGAGATTACAAATTTAAATTGCAACAAACATAGCTGAAAATCAGTTTTATGAAACCAACGAAATTCAAATTTAAACTAGCTACGATTATCTTTGCATAACCAACAAACAAAACTAAACTTTGAAATTTAAAAATAATGGCCAAGAGATCAAATCTTCAGCCTGGCGGAGTCTTCGGACCCGACTCCTCCATCATCAATCAGCCACCAATTCCCCCTGCTGAAAAGAACTCGACTCCAACGAGTGAAGTGCTTGGTAGAACTCGTACAAGATTGGGTTAAGTCATCGAAGCTCTTTAGTGCGCACCCATGAACAATCATAGTATGGCCTGTTTTTCCATTTAACCAAGAATTTCTGATATCCCCCACGACAAGTAGACACAATCTTATCCTCAAGGATTTCTTCTTTCGGAGCTGTCTTTGTGGGAAGCTTAGGAACTGCTACTGGAACTTCATTGTCAACATGGTGGCCTTCATATAGTTGCAAATCTTCAACGTTAACAATAGGACTAATCTGCAATTCATCAGGCAACTCGAGCACGTAAGCATTAGTGCCCAATTCTTGAGAATTTTAAACGAACCTGCCTTCTTTGAATGTAACTTCTGGTAAGTGTGCCATGGGAAACGTTCAGGCCTTAATCTCATCATAACAAAATCACCTTTTGCAAATTCAACATTCCTAGAATGCTTATCAGCTTGTCATTTATAGAAATCATTGTTGACTGCCAAATGTTGCTTGATTTCTTCATGTAATGACTGGATATGATTAGAAAAATCTGCACCACTCTCGCTAACTCTTGAGTTAATTTGTAAGCGTAGTAAATCAATAGGCTATTGTGGCTTCATGCCGCAAACCACCTCAAAAGGTGAAATTCCAATAGTCCGATTGACAGAACTATTATAGGCAAATTCAACATTTGGTAGGATTAAATCCCATGAGGTAACATGATCAAGAACTAAACAGCGAAGCAAATTTCTGAGACTTTGATTTACAACCTCCATTTGGCCGTCCTTTTGCGTATGAAAGGCACTAGAGTACTTCAAACATGTGCCAAGCTTCGCCCACAATGTTTTCCAAAAATAGCTTACAAGCTTCACATTTGTATCACTGACAATTGTTTTTGGTAAGCCATGGAGACGCACTACTTCTCACAAGAATAATGCTGCAACTCGAGAAGCATCATACGTCTTTGAGCAAGGCACAAAATGTGCCATTTTTTAGAACCTGTCAACAATAACAAACGCTGAATCATGACCACATACAGTCTTGGGTAATCCAAGTATGAAATCTATGCTAAGATCTTCCCAAGGAGCTTGAGGGATGGCTAACAGCGTATATAACCCATCGTTTGTTTTCGAACCTTTTCAAGTTGGCATGTGCGACACATCTTGAAAACTTTGACAACATCACGTTTTAAGGATGGCCAGAAAAATCGATCTTCCACTAAGGCAATAGTCTTGTTACACCCAAAATGACCAGTTAACCCTCCTCCATGAAGCTCTCTAACAAAATGCTCCCCTAGAGATGAATCTGGAATACATAATTTGTAACCTTTAAATAAGAATCCTTCCTTCAACGAGTAGCCTATATGAGTATCCAGCTTGTTTCGATAGAGGTCCGCAATTACTGGACCAAAGAAGGGATCATCTACATACATCTTCTTTATCTCATAAAGGCCAATAATAGAAGAGGGTAAGATAGAGAGTACATGGAACCGCCTACTCAGAGCATCTGCTACTCTGTTTTCGGTTCCTGTTCGGTGCTTCAAAACAAAACTGAACTCTTGGAACATATCCACCCAACCAACATGCCGTGCGTTTAGTTTCTTCTGGGAGTTAATAAATTTCAAGGAATCGTGGTCTGTAAATAAAACAAACTCACGATGTAATAAATAATGTCTCTCATGCTTCAAGGTTTGAATGAGCGCATAAAATTCGAGATCATATGTTGAATATTTTTTTTTTTTAGCTTCATTCAGTTTTTCACAGAAGAAAGCGATTGGGCGACCTCCTTGACTTAAAACCCTGCCTATGCCAACATGAGAGGCATCACATGTGACTTCAAAAACCTGCTCAAAATCCGATAACTTCAAAATAGGAGCATTAGTTAATTTTTCTTTGATTTCTTTAAATGTACGCGCAGCTACAAAACTCCATTGAAAGGACCCCAGTTTCATACACTTGGTTATGGGTGCCATAATGGTGTTGAAGTTGCGAATAAACCTGTGATAAAAAGTAGCTAATCCATGAAAACTCCTCACTTCATGAATGTTCGAAGGTGTAGGCCACTCTTTGACTGCACGGATTTTCTCAGGATCGGCTAGCACTCCTTCTGGTGAGATAATGAACCCTATAAAAGTGACTTGTGAATCAGCAAAAGAGCACTTCTTTAAATTGATGTAAAGTCGTTCCTTCCTTAACATCCACATGACTTGTCTGAGGTGTTCTTTATGCTCCTCTCCGTCTCTACTATAAATAAGGATGTCATCAAAATAGACAATAACGAATCTCCCAGAAAACGGCCTTAACATTTGGTTCATCACTCGCATGAACGTACTATGAGCGTTGGTCAATCTGAATGGCATAACCATCCAATCATATAACCCATCTTTTGTTTTAAGTTTTCCATTCATCTTCAGGTCGAATTTGGATTTGGTGGTAACCACTCCTTAAATCGATTTTTGAGAATATTGTAGATCCACGTAATAAATCTATCATATCATCTAAGCGAGGAATAGGGAAATGGTCTTTAACAGTTGTCTTATTTATAGCTCTACTGTCAATACACATACACCACGTACCATCCTTCTTTGGAGTGAGTAGTGCAGACACGCACAAGGGCTCATGCTCTCCCAATAAATCCCTTTTCTAAAAGATCTTGCACTTGTTTCCTCAACTCTTCATACTCTTTTGGATTGAGTCGATATGCCGGATGATTTGTTAGTGCTGAACCTGGAATAAGGTTGATTGCATGTTGAATATCACGCATAGGAGGTAGTTGCCGAGGGAGCTCTTCAGGGGCTAAGTCTGAAAAATCTTCCAAAATAGAGATGAAATCTGGAGGAACTTTATTTTCCTACATTATAGAAACCTCACGTGAGATTAATAAAAACATAGCTCCCAATTCCTTACTCTTTTCTTCAAACCGACGCATGGACAGTGTTCTAGAGGAAGAAGAATCCTCTACCTTTTGAAAATCTATGATTCTCATGGGTTTTAATCGTATCTTCTTACTCCCACAAGTTAGCGAATATGAGTTTGAGTACCCATCATATTGGACCTTCTTGTCATACAACCAAGGTCTTCCCAAAAGAATGTGACATGCTTTCATGGGCAACACATCACACCAAACTTCTTCACTGAAGTCTTTTCCCAAAGAGAAAGAGACTAAGCATCTGGTTTTAACAGCCATTGATGTATCATCAATCTAGCTAACTCGATACGGTTTAGAGTGAGGTTCTTTCTTCAGCTTCAGTTTCTCGATCTCAAGGGATACAATGTTCATTCCACTTCCATTGTCGATGATCAAGTTCATTGCTTTACCTTGATGCTCAACTCTGGTATGGAAAATATTTGTGCACAGCCAAGAGTCGTCTTCATCAGCTTTCTGTTTGTGACCTGTTAGGCTCATCGAACCACGCAGAAGGGCAACTTTGACCCCTCTAACTCCACTTTGGGCACCTCTTCTTCTTCTTCAGCACCTTGAACTACAGCTAACTCGTCCACCTTGCATTTCCCTGTATGTATTTTCTCCATTTCATCTTCTTCACAAATAAGCGCACAACGTTGATTCTTTGTAGGGCATACTACAGCAAAATGCCATTTTCCTCCACACTTATAGCACTTAATTGGACCTCTTTTTGTAGTAACTATCTATTTTGCTTTGGCCGTACTGCTCTCCCTATCTTTCCCAATTTGAGTCGTTCTGTTTGTTGTAGATTTCCCAGGAAATGAAATTCCCCAAGCGTCACCATCATTGCGCCCAAATAAATTGCCTCCTTGCCTCAGATTGGACAACTTTTGCTAGGCTTCTATTCGAAGAGCAAGCTGGTATGCTTCCTCTAAACTGAATAGCCATACCACAGCCAGCTCTTTCCAAATGTCCTCACATAAACCAACCTTAAAACGAGTTAGAGCTTGCCTATCCATCTCCATTACCTGGCTACGTATTGTGAGTTCATTGAACTTGGCAGTATAATTTTCTACTGTCAAGTTTCCTTGCCTTAGCGCCAATAATTCTTCAAAAAGAGTCTCCTCATAATCCAATGGTAGGAATTTCTCTTTGAGGTGGAGCTTCATCTCATCCCAATCGGTAATAGGTGGTTGTCTACATTGATGTAACTACTCTTCTATACTCTGCCACCATATTCTCGCTTGCCCTTTCAATTTCATTCTTACGAACCGAACCTTCTTTTCAGTTGCCATATTAAACCATTCAAAATAGTCTTCCAATGACATTAGCCCATCATGAAAGTTGTTTGGGTGTAAGTTCCCATGATAATCAGATAGATCCACTCTAATTCGGTTAGATGCTTTGTCAAAGTGCTCGTATTCCCTAGGTTGTTGGTATTGCTAAGGGAAACGACCAATGTGGCCACCTCCCCAATGCTGATTGCTCTCATCATTGTTTTCTCCACCTATACCTCCATCTTGCGCATTATTGTTACTCTGGTTCTCGCCATCACCACAATCTTCCTCACGATTTTCCTGGTTAGGAAAGACCTAATTCCATACAACCCCCATTTGTTGAGTAAGGTTGTTGAGTTGATTTGTCATCTGAAGCAATATTTCATCACGTTGCTCTTGCGTGAGTTGGTTACCATTGTTGTATTGTCGTCCACTTCTCGTACTCATGTTTATGACAACCAAAAGAACTTGGGACTGATGCCAAAAAATTGATGTAGAATTCGGAACAGAACAAGAAAATATGCTGGGAATCTCTCCTCGCACACTCTCAGATAAATTATGTTGGAGTCACATCAGTCAATAAGGCAATTTCTGAAAAATAAAATCAATACTCTTATTCATTGAGCAATCTCCTTTAATAGCTACTGAGATTAGAAATTTAAATTACAACAAACATAGCTGAAAATCAGCTTTATGATACCAATGAAATTCAAATTTAAACTAGCTACGATTATCTTTGCATAACCAGCAAACAAAACTAAACTTTGAAATTTAAAAATAATGGCCAAGAGATCAAATCTTCAGCCTAGCAGAGTCTTCAGACACGGCTCTTCTATCATCAGTCAGCCACCAGACCCACCCTCTCTCAATTACTTCCACCATTTTATCTTATTCCAGAACCTCACTTGCAGTACTACAAGTATTCACCTATTTTGGCAACAACTTGATCTTCGTTCCCTGTTGATCTTCTTTGGACTTTTTATTTTTTAGATTTTGAGGTAAATCCAAATGCATACATTCATTCATACACATATAGCCGAAAGAGAAAGCAAAATTGTCTTGTTCCATAATTATGACACTGTGTCTGCAAAATCAAATGGGATACAGACTTACCCAAAAGCATATAAACATCTCTTACTTTTGATTTGCATGAGGTCCCAAATGCCTTCTAAATTAACACAGTGTTTGTAACTTATATTGGCAATTAGTAATTAGAATTCAAATTCCCATCACCTGGAATAAATATTCACCTGTCTCTATAATATATATTCACTTGAATGGGCACGTCAATGAGCTTCAATCTATAATAGGAGCCTCTTCCTTAAAAACTCCCACAAACCCCAAATCCTAAATGTCCTTCCAAGTCAGCTTCCCTCTCCCTCTCTGAATATCTCTCTCTCTCACACCAGCACAAGTTGTAGAAGATGAAGGATTGAGGAGAGAAAAGATATGCTCTTCTTTTGGTAGCAAAGGATTCCGAGTACATGAAGAAAGTATATGGAGAAAAGATACTTCAATGTGTTTATTATAGATTTTAGGGAAGAAGGAGAAAGTTGAAAGAGAGGTGCCCGTTTCATTGGCAAGGAGAAAGAAAAATTGACACGTCTAATGTATAGAAGAACTCATTTAAAAATCATCTAAAAATCTAGAAAAAACCCAACTAGTAACCAAAACGGATAAAAAAGTACAACTCTAAAAGATTTAAATTGATAAAAGAAAAAAAAATGAATAAAAAAAATTAAGAGGTGGCCCCTTGCTCCTACCACAGGTTGCAGCATATTGCGGGGGTGGGGAATTTTTCCCCGTACCCCGCCCCCATCCATGCGGGGGTGGGGTACCCCGTCCGCTGGCCGGGGTGCAAGGGTGGACCTCCATCCGTCCGCACCCCCACATCCCCCTACTGGGCCGAGTTTTCTGGGCCCTAAATGGCCCCAAATCAATTTTTGGGTCACTTTGGGCCCAAAATCCATTTTTGGACCACTTTGAGCCCATAATTTAACTTTAAAAATATATAGATTTAGAAACTAAAAAAAAATAATATATATATATATATATATTGAACTATTAAGTAGATACTAAGTTTCAACTATTAACTAATTAAGTAATAATCATCACTAAGACACTAAGCTAAAATAAGTAGTTTACAATTATACAAATTAAGAGAACTAATAAACTATTACACTATTATAAACTCCTCTAAAAAAATAAATATTACAAATTGTACAATTAACTATTGTAACAACATTACAATTAATTGTAAATTAACAAGATCATAATTTTTCAATTTGATCAATTTGATTTTGGGGTGGAGCCGTGGCGGTGAGTTCACTGAGTGGTGAGTTGTGTCGATTGCTATGAGACTGAAAATCAAGATCATAAAAGTTAAGCATAGCACCTATAAAATGAACATAAAAAAAGTAGAATAAAAAAAAGTATCGCTTGACATTCATATATATATATTTCATCTTAATTAATTATAACTTAATCTCTTGTAAAGAATAATTAATGGATGATGATTTTGTTAGAATATTTTTAACTAATAAGTTGGACTTTCATTAATTTATGTTTATTGGCTTTTTGTTCATACAGTACCTTAATTTATAAATATTGTAAATTAAGATACAGCATGAAATATTGTAAATATTGTAAATTCCCTTTCTGAACATTGTAAATATTGAAAATATTGTAATATTTACAAGAGATTGTAAATTTAAAATATTTCGAAATCTTAAATTAATTTAGAGATTAATTTAAGATTTTAGATTGAAGTCTTAAATTAATTTAGAGGTAAGTTGTGGCCCTGCCTCCGCATCTGCCGAACGGGATGATCTGTCCCGTCGCATGGGGGCGGGGCCCGCTGCCCACCCCTAAACCTAAGTTGCCAACCGTATGTTTTTTTCATTAAAAATATCTCACAGAGACTCTTATAAATTTTCACAAGATCTCCGCAACCATCCAAAACCGGACCCACGTCTTTGACCCTTGAGAACACTGCTCTGAGACATTCAGGAATGAGCTAATCGAGTACGTCAGCCAAATTAAACCATGCACTCATCTCTGTATCGAACACAAAAAGTAGTCAACGAGATTACAAAAGCCATTACATCACGTTTTTCCCCCATTTGCTCACCCAATACGTCATGCCAACCCCAATTCAATACTCCACCACTCCCCCTATATATACATCGAACGCTTGTTTCTGGCCTCCACAATTCACATCCCATACTTATCATACACCTCTCCCCCATTGTTATCTACTTAAACCCTCACTCTATTCTTACTATTTGTTAGTTGTTTTTATAGTACGTACTTACGTGTCTAAAAAAGATCAAAATGGCGAAAGCACCCGAAGAACAGCACCCGGTAAAGGCGTTTGGATGGGCAGCTAGAGATTCTTCTGGCGTTCTCTCGCCTTTCAAATTCTCCAGAAGGTCCCCTCTCGATCTCTCGCTCCCCACCTTAATTCCATTCTTACTTGATCGGTTTTCCCTTCCTTTCTGTTTTCTTCTCTTCGCATTTAAAGTAAATACATTAATGTTTAATAGTTTCAAATTTTGATCAACTAGCAAGGAAAAGGATCCATGCATTGTGATTGTCTCTCACTGGTTGTCGTTATGTATTGTTTTCTCATGCTTCTGAGTTTTCAACTTGTGCTTTAAATGGTATATCTATAGGGCAACCGGAGACAAGGATGTAAGGTTCAAAGTTCTTTATTGCGGGATATGCCACTCTGACCTTCACAAGATCAAAAACGAGTGGGGTAGTTCCAAATACCCACTTGTTCCAGGGTAAGTTTCCATTTCATTTTAAGTGATTGTGTAGCCTAAAAATGATCAACTAAAACGTCAATTGATCTTTTGGTACACAAAGTAACTACTGCAGTAGTCTGCAATAACATTGGACTTTCATTTCAATTGCAGGCACGAAATTGTTGGGGAAGTGACAGAAGTAGGGAACGAGGTGAAGAAAGTTAAAGTGGGAGACAAAGTGGGAGTGGGATTGGTTGTTGGTGCATGCCACTCTTGCGAGAACTGCAACAATGACCTTGAAATTTACTGTCCCCAAACGATACTGACATATGATGACATATACTATGATGGCACAATTACATACGGAGGCTTCTCAGACACTATGGTAGCTAATGAGCGCTACATCATTCGATTCCCTGAAAACTTACCACTCGATGCTAGTGCTCCCCTTCTTTGTGCTGGGATTACACTTTACAGTCCTTTGAAATATTATGGGTTAGCGGAGCCGGGTAAACACATTGGGATTGTTGGCCTAGGTGGACTTGGTCATGTGGGTGTTAAATTTGCCAAGGCTTTTGGAGCAAAGGTGACTGTAATTAGTACCTCCGCCAGCAAGAAGGATGAAGCTCTGGGGCATCTTGGTGCTGACTCGTTCTTACATAGTCGTGACCAAGAACAAATGCAGGTTAGTGTTAGCTGACAACATTTTTCTCTGGTTCTCCTCTTGATAGTCTGATAATATTAATACAGAGTGATTGTTAAAACTATTAAACTTGTACAGGCTGCCCAGGGCACGTTTGATGGAATACTGGATACAGTATCTGCTGTGCATTCTATTCTGCCCTTAATTGGTCTATTAAAGTCTCATGGAAAGCTTGTTATGTTGGGTGCACCAGAGAAGCCGCTTGAGCTACCAGTCTTTCCTCTGCTTATGGGTAATTTCCTTTCAAGTCAATTACTAACTTTTCCCTTAATTTGTTATAAGTTGGAATACCATCTTGTTCGTATATAGCTATCGAGTTAATAAGACCTGTTTTAACAGGAAGAAAAATGGTAGCGGGGAGTGCCACTGGAGGATTGAAGGAAACACAAGAGATGATAGATTTTGCTGCAAAACATAACATTACAGCAGACATTGAGGTTATTCCAATAGACTACCTTAACAAGGCAATGGAGCGTCTTGCTAAGGGTGATGTAAGATACCGATTTGTCATTGACATTGGAAACAGCTTGGCTTCTACCAACCATTGAAGAATACCTTAATTTGCATGTTTTGGTTTCTTTTGTATTTGTTCCAAGAGTGTGTTTAAATGCTCGCTATTTAGCTTCTATCTCTAGCTGCAAAAACGATAATTTATCAATGTGGAATAAGAAAGCATTTTCTTCAATTTATATTACAGTGTAATAAATCTGGTTGTTCTTGCCTGAGATTTAAATAATTATTTTTTTGTTTGTTTCTCTAATATGGCGTTACCTCCTCTTTAATATGCCAAGTACGTTGGGTCATTAAATAAATCTAGGGTCCATAATTTATACGTCTTTGAGACGAAGCAGAACAACAAATTTATCAAATATACTATATATTAATTAAGAATAATGCTGAATACTGTCCTATCACGTACAAGTCTCGCACACTTCATTTAAAATATAGTTAATATTCTTTACAACCTATATATTACAAGAGTAATCGAACGCTCTTACAGCCGACCACTTGTCCACTTCTCTCTAATCTATACATTAATGAAGCAAAAAGCATTACTCATTTGAGGACCACATGCAAACAGAGGAACAATTCAATATCCAAAACATTATGTCTCGAACCAACATTGGGACCAGAACTGCATGTATATGTGGCCAAGAAGATTACATATCAAACGTTTTGCTTGTGGTCGGGACCACATTTCCATTTTTAGGGATTGAAAAGGAAAACACGAGCGTAAACAAATTAGGTGAATACATCAATATTTAGTATCATTACGTACCAACCAAAATGGCCCACGCATTAAAATTTCACTCTCCTCCATTCGGATCTCGTTTTGCGTGCATATGCTTAATTCTAAGCTTTCAGCTTGCGCCAAAATAGTTTGTCTGCTGGGCAACCGGCCGTGAAAGGATGCAAGGTTCAAAGTTCTTTACTGTGTGATATGCCGCTTGGACCTTTACATGATCAAAAACGAATGGGGCACATTTGTGTCATCACAAATGTTGTGTCATCACAACAATTGTGATGGGTCTCTCTTTTCTACCACTCTTTTCATGGTAGTTTCTGTCAACAACCAAGGAATTAGGACTCAAGTAAGAAGGGGAGATTGGGGCTGTATGATGGCCGTCACTACAAGAAAAGTCTTCTTCCTGGCGATTTTATAATCGCTACAAAAACAAAAAAAAAAAAAAAAAAAAGTTGTTGGGAATGGTACTTATTTGCAATGATTTGAGAATCACCGCATGGTTTTAACACCATATGCCGAATTTTGGCCCTAACTTCACTTATTCCGTTTTTTGCAGCGATTATATATGTATTAGCGGCAATATTGTTCGTGGGTAAAGGTTTTATTCTGTTGCGACGATGTAATTTACGTCGCAACAAAATTGTGGGCGCCAAAACACAAAAGATCTTTATTTCCCCCCCCCCAATCTTTTTCTCCCACCACGCCTGTTCTTCTCTGCTTCGACGAAACCCAGACCAGAAGCAGAAAACCCATTTCTCCACTTGCCATTGTCGACGGTCACCACATTTTTTGACGGACGGAAGGCGACTTGAAGGCTTCACTGCGGTAACTACGTCGTTCACCTTCGGAGTCCCTTTTTTCCACACCCTTCTCCTCCTAGTTCGTGTTTCTCCATGGACAGCCCACCTGCAAATCCGCATTCCTCGTAGATCCCCACTTTTTTTGCGCTTTTCATTTGATGGTGGCATCACTTCATTTTCGAGTCGTTTCCTACCCCTAGAAAGTCGCTGCACAGTGCCTCCATATTCGGCTTGGAGCTAAGTTTTTGGACTTCATTTTCTTGTCGACCGAGTCTGATTTTCAGGGAATATATATCCTTTCTGGTATATTTTCTTGTCTAATTTTTCTATTACATTGCAGCTTCAAGCATAACTTTTTGGGCTTCATTCCCATGTTCTTCCTTGAGGTTTAATTTTTGCTTGTACAATAATTTTTTTACACTGTCAATCTCATTCCCATATTCTTCCTTTAGGTTTAATTTTTTTATATCTGCCTTTTCTATATGTGGTGGTCTAAGTTGTGGATATTAGCAGTTGGCAAAATTCGAGGGTGATATTCAATAAAAAATTGAGTCTTTTTGTTGTAGCGTTTATGGCCCCTTTTGGTACCTTCTCATATGTAGTTAACTGATTTCTGTGAAGAATGTTGCTTTGTTTGAATGTGCATATAAAATCATTTTTTGTAGGAATTTTTTGCTGATCCTTAATTAATTATAGGTTAACTCTTTCAATTGCATCCATAATGAATAAATGCCTTTTTTGAAAACGATGGCCACTTGATTTAAAGAATTAAAAATAT